>NW_019393094.1:0-206756 GCF_000648675.2 Cimex lectularius
TATATATATGTGTGTGTAATTTTGTCCTTATATTAATTACAACATTCTTATTTTAATATAAACCAAGTTCAACGAGATCAAAAATTCATGAGTTTTTATAAAAATTATTTAATTATGATGGTTAGGCAGAAAATTTATCAAAACACCGGAATAACTTTATTTAAAACAACTAAATTTAACTAGCAATTTATTACATGTTTTGCTCAAAATGATGCATTAAGAACAAAAGAGGCGTTGCGATTGTGATACTGATTTGTGATACACAGCGTGTACTTGTCGCGCGCTTGCCATTGCATAGATGTGCACACTCTACCAAAACGTGGCAGGGTGTCGGGTAGCATCAGGTAGCGTCGCATAGCGTTGCATCGGGTGAGTGTGTTCCCGGCTTTACCGTACAAGAGATGAGCGCCGTGTCAAAACCGTTGCGGCCGCCGACGCCCAAATTCAACCTTGTTTACTGAATTGTTGTATTATTTTAATACCCACATATATTCAATCACTTTCTTTGAAAACAGAAATTAAGGCGTGAAATATTGGGTTATTCTTTTTTTGCAATTTGAAGAGAGTTTTGTTTTGAAAGAAGTTTTGTTTTCTTGTTTGAGACAAAGTTCTACGTGAGTTGAATGCTTCACCATGGCTACTGTGAAAAGGAAAGGACATTCAATTGTGTCCAGTTAATAATCCTCTCTTTTCTCCGTCAGTCTGTCCACAACCGCTACCGCAGGCCTACCGTCCAATCGAAACTTTCAGCGTCAGGCTGAAAACCCACATAATAACACTACCTCCACTTACTTAAAATCCAGTATACAAGAACTCTTAAAACTTTACTATAAATTAAGACTTTCATGATCAAAAATCAACAAATCAATATTTGGTTCAATTCCCAATGTTTGCAATTAAACCTAACCCCAAATTAATTAATCTTGATGTAAGGTATTGGTTGAGATAAAAAAGTCAGTGTCCCGAGCGGGATTCGAACCCACGACCTTCGGCTAAATACGCCGCTGCTCTACCACTTGAGCTATCGTGACTTCGACCCTCTCGGACACCACCTCCCCATCTCAACCTACAACCTTTCGAATTTTCCTCTTTTTTGCCATTTTTCAGAGCCAAATGAAAAAGCCAGTGTCACGACTTTCGACTACCTACACCTATGGGTTCGAATCAGAATTTAGATCAAAGTTTTCTGTCAATAACCTTGTAAAAAAATAAAAAAAGATCCCACTTTAAATTTAAAAACTAGAGTTTAAATAGCCATAAAAAATAATGACTTTTTAGTTTCGAATGACCAATATCCAGTTAAAAAATTAATACCAATGTTGTACGGTACGGTCAAAGTTCACAAGGAAAACAAACCTATAAGAAATTCTTTTATAATTCTCTATGCCAAAAACTCACGATTACAATTGATAAAGTAATTAAAACTCACACTAATTTCAAACTTACATTCCGTATTAACAATTCTTTAGAATTGATAAAAGAATAAGAGAACATCAATATAAATAACAGCTGTGTTTTATTGACTTGGTGTTTACGTTAATCGTTTTACGTACATAAAATTGGTCATAGGAATTTATCCACAAATATCCCTGTTAAAGAATGTACAAAACTTATAAAACAAAAACTTACGGAGAATTCTATTAACGAATTTGCAAAAAAAAATGATAAATAGACCTCTCAAATATATGACTACTATCTAATTGTAAATTACAAATAATAAATTTTATTAAATGAAAGGGTTACCAATGAGTTCTCCATTATCCTCCCTTTGTGCAAAAATATTAATGGATAATTTTGAAAAAAATCTTTTCAAATCAAACAATAAATTAATTAAATATATTATTTTTTATGGAAACGTTATGTAAAACGATATTTTATGTATATGGTTTGGAACATTAGAGGATCTAAAAGAATTCCTTCAACTAATTAATTCTTTACACCATAATATAAATTTAACATTCAAAATTAATAAAGACGGCTCTTTAAACTTTTTAGACCTAAATCTGTGAAAAAATCCTCTTCTGCACTCTCAAAAATAATTATTTTGTAAAACAAAATTTGAGTGATTTTATTTTCCATATCACCACGATTCTTGCTCAAAAATCACGGATAACTCGAAAACGGTTGAGAAATCGGGCAATGTGGAAGGTGACCAATTAAAATCTTATTAATATTTTCTATCGATCGCTACAGGGCGCCACTCCAGGACGATTTCCTGGCTCACTAGCTCAATTTGAAGTTTTCGTAAAAAGTGCAAAAATTAACAATTCCCGAATTGTTGAATTTACTTATGAATGACTGAAGCTAGGAAAACATTTAAAAAGCCATTTTGTTCAGCGTAAAACTTTCTAAAAAATGAGACCTAGAGCAGGTCTGTGATTAAAAAGGCTGAGAAAATTGCATTTTTACAGTTGACCAGTTTTGATTGCAAAAACTGGGTGGACGGTTTTTTTTTATGGGCGGTGAATTTAAAAATATCATGGTAGCTGGTGACTTATTTCGGCTCATGTTGGCAACAGGGCTTTTTCTGTCTTGTTTATAACATCATTGAACTTTCGAAAAGAGACGTAAGTGAATTGTATTTCAAAATAAAAAATTCAATACGCAAAACGAATCGTTGGCCCAGAACACTTTTAAATGCTTAAATCCTCGGCTGAGAGGCGATGCCTCTGGAAATAATAGCGGCAACATTTCCAGGCAATAATTCCAAGCAGGGATGGTCCTGTTGTTAAGAGCAATCCGTCGAAATTTAAACACACCCGGTTTAAAGTTGGATTGAATTGCGGTGCGACAAACTTTGTTCGCGGGCCACTTTCGGTCAGTAACCCGGACGGATCTTTGTTTGGCGAGGATAGAAAGCAACCGTATCATCCCCCAACAACCGCAACCCTTTTCTCAGGCCACTTATACCGATTAGAGCACCCCGCTTATGAGAACATTACAAAGACTGTCGTGTTTATATCGCGAACTCTGTCAACTTTTTTAAATTAAATATAAATAGGGAAATCATTTTATACTTTTTTGGTGGTTTCGATTGTTAGATTAGAAGCCGACGACTCCATTTTGGTAAAGTTTGATAACTCAACGCCGACAAACTCGTAAGTGTTAACTGACTATCAGGTATAACTTGAATATTCGACTTGAGTTACGCAAACCGCGACAAACAACCCCTAACCATCTTCACAGTACACTGCAAAGATGTCTTACCATCGAAATGCCTTCACAATTATAAGAAAGATTTCGATTAAACCGCTGTAATTTATAATTCAACTGAGTTAGTGTTCTATATCGACAAATTTGGCACATACAACTTCAGCATATAAGAATAAAACCTAAGAAAATTTATAAACGTTTATGGCGACAGTTTAGATGTTTACATACAAAAACTTGTTACGATCAAACCAATTAGGATGATTACCGAACCTCTATTTCCTTTTTCTATCTTCTCTGTACTTCATGGCATCGTCAATTTTAGATAAAATAGCAAATAAAAGTACACATAAAACAGAAAGATTATAAAACACGACATTCTTGTTAGCTTTCACACGACCCAGTGTAGATCGGATATCTAACCAATCACGCTAATAAATTACGTGTAGAAATATGTGGAGTTTAGGGGATCGTGAGGTGCGGTCTGGTGTGATGTAGGTTTTAGAAAAACATTTTGTTTATCGTGCCAACGTTTCGATCGATTTATTGCGATCATTATCAGGGCCTGGAATATATAAACATTGTTCAAATTTTACAAATACATAAATGGATACAAAAAAATGGATTTTTACAATGCTAGAAAATTTTAGATTTAAAAAAGAATGAATTTATACAATGCTAAAAAGTTTTAGATTAAAAAAAGTTGAATTTATACAATGCTAAAATTTTTTAGATTCAATCCACCATTTTGAACACCAACACAATTTCGACTTTAACAATCCAAAAATATTACGCACAGAACAAAACAAAGATAAACGTAACTGTTTGAAAATGGTTTACATCAACAGGGATCAATTACAGAAAAGAAAGATGTAAACTTCGTCGCAGCTACGCTGATATCATTAATGAAATTCAATATCGATAACATCACACGAAAAATATAATACAACATATAAAACAATCATCACATTCCACACATCAAACATTTTTACATAGTCTAATTTTTCAACAATTTGGCTTTCCTTTCCCTAATTATCCTGAAAGGATAATCTGGCCGAACCATTACCCACGTTTTTTCCCAGTGTCTTCCCCTTTCGCTTTAACGAAGCCGACTCCTCATATAAAAAAGTCTTTCTATCCCGACTTCCTTCCCCACCCCTTAAAATCCAACGTATATAAACACAAAACCTCAATATCTCACTGGCACTCTCAACACGACAGGCAAGAAAAACACATCTACACGGAAAACAAACACTTTGAGTGAGTACAAATACTTGATATAAAATTTTACAATAAATTTTTTTATACAATAAATTGATATAAAATTTTCCAGCGTTGTATAAATTCATTTTTTTTCATCCTACATGTATTTATAAAATTTAAATAGTGTTTATAAATCCCAGGTCCTGAAGATGATCTCAATAAAGACCGAAACGTTGGTACGATAAAGAAAATGTTTTACGTCACACCAGACCGCATCTCACAATCTCCAAATAACTAATAAATTACATTCACCCACCAGACTTCGTTGATACTACCATAGAGTACTCGATATTCATCAATATAAATAAACGATTATTCGGAGATCGTGAGATGCCATCTGGTGTAATGTAGGTTTTAGAAAAACATTTTCTTTATCATGCCAACGTTTGTATTTTTATTGAGATCATCTTCAGGGCTCAAACTGTTTTTTTCCGTGTAGATGTGTCCTTCCTGTGTGTGGAGTCGAGAGTGGGCAACAGATTTCAGCTACATATCAAGCAAAGAGTATTCTGAAGGATATCGCCAACAATGAGAAGAAACTTCCATCGGCTATCAATCAGAGAACTTTTTTGTTGAAATGCAGACAACGCAAGGCCCTGAAGATGATCTCAATAAAGATCGAAACGTTTGCACGATGATGAAAATGTTTTTCTAAAACCTACGTCACACCAGACCGCATTTCACGATTTCCAAATTATAATTCCTTATTGAACATGGAATTCTATGAACAAATTTCATCTANTATATATAAATTTAACAAAACTGATCAACATCAATCGAACTACAGTCCACAATAACGTACAAATGATATGGTAACAAAAATAGATCCAATAGAGAAAGGGATGGATAATTGACCTCAAAATGTTGACAACTCGATCTATCGAAATTTGATCGTATGATTTTACATCATTTTTACTCACTAAAACAATAAAAGCTTGTTGGACTAGAGACTTTCTTATCTAAACAATCACTATGTTAAACATTACACCTATCAATTAGCGTAATACACCACACCATGCAAAGGGTGTTCATCTGGGAGAACAAGCCGCCGCTCAATGTTATCCGGTTTGTATATTAATATCTGGTTGGATCTTGAATTCAAATTGAATTAATAAGCAGAGCGGGACAGAATTACAATTCAGATCCGTTTACATCCTTGCTTAGCCTGAGCCGGGTATTAAAGATTAATGTCTGGATAATGCAAGTCTTACGGTTTAAAAGAAAGATGGATAACGAAACTAACCCCCCTCACACACTCTCTCACTCTCTCCTCTTTCTCTTTTTTCAATATTTCTGCCTGTTTGTCGCTATCTGTCATTCTATCTTTTTTGCGCTTTCTGCATTTCTTTCTGTCTCTCCGTTGTCTTTCTCCTCATTCTCTACTTTTCTGTCGCACTTTCTCTTTATCTCTTTCTCTCTCTTCCTTTTCTTTTTATTCTCGCTCAACCTTTCTTTCGTTCTGTCTGTCTATGTGTCGCTTTCTCTCATCCTATTCTCTTGTTTTATTTTTTTTATTTTTTTCTTCTTCTCTCTCTCGATCACTCTTTCTTTCTCTCTGGTTCCTCCTCTCTTTCATTCTCTTTCTATCTCCTTTTTTCTCCCTTTTCTCTCTCTCTCTTTCTTTCTTCTTTCACTCTCTTTTTTTTGTCCACCCTCACTCCCTCTTTATCTCTTTCTCTTTTTTTCATTTTTTCTGTCCGTTTGTCGCTTTCTACCATTCTCTCCCTTTTGTGTGCTTTCTGTATTTCTTTCTTTCTCTCTGTTTGTCTATCTCCTCTTTCTTTGCATTGCTATAGCATTTTTTCTTTCTCTCTCATTCTCTCACTTACTCTCTCTTTTCCTTTTCTTTTTTGTATCACTCACCCGTTCTTTCGTTCTGTCTTTCTATGTGCCTCTTTCTTTCATCCCACTCTCTCGTTTTACTTTCTTTATGTTTATCTTCTTCTCTCTATCCTTCACGCTTTCTTTCTCTCTCTCCCTCTCTCTCTCACTCTCTCTCTCACTCTTTCTCTCTCTCTCTCTCTTTCTTTCTTCCCCACTCACACTTTCTCCTCCTCTCTCTTTCTTTCTCCCCCACTCACACTTTATCCTCCTCTCTCTCTCTCTCTCTCTCTCTCTCTCTCTCTCTCTCTCTCTCTCTCTCTCTCTTTCAATTTTTACTTGTATACAAACTGAAGGTTAAGGTACAGACGTGATTTTTCAGTTGCGGGTTGTTTAATAATTGGTTAATTTCGTGACGAGCGTTTAATAATGAGGTAGTTTAGAAAAACACCTTTTTCATTTATTGCAGACGTTTCGACCTTTATTCGTGTCATCTTCAAATCATAAAGTGTGGTGCTTTTCTTGTGGTGTCATGTTGGTGTTGTGTGAAATTGCCGTGCACAACAAATGTCGGGGAAAAAATGAAAAAGGTGTTTTTCTAAACTACATCATTCTTGACCGCTCCTCACGAATCCAACAAAAAATTAAACACTAACTTTGTTTATTAAATTTAATGACTAATGAGATATAAAACCCATTTCAATGGAGATCAAAGACAAGCCAGCCTATTTTAAACACTCCATCTTCCCATTCTATAAATAGTTAGTTAATATTTTAATAGTTTAACTTGCAAGTCTGAGGAAAATATTGCTAGTTCCACATTGTTCAATATTCGTACAGAACAAACATTTAAAAGTGGAATGTCCTTTGATTTAACTTTCGTATAACCTTTTAAAAGAAATACAATTAAAATTAAAAACTTTCTCAAATTTGCCTGACCGGCAGAGGTTCACTGCCGGACACACGAGAGTTGTGTCCGACTTTGCCGTACGTAAAATGAGTATCGGTTTTAAAAAGTACTCTTCTGGGTTACAATTGTTTTACGGAACGTAGTATTTCTTACTTACTTTTTAGACACAACGTTGGCAGCCGAACCCACGGCTGAGTGACTTATCATGCACTCTAGCACCTCCCCCCCCGATGTGTGATATTTCTATGTAATCCATTATAAGTAAACTCCTTATAATTACAATAAGAACTGCAAAAGTATTAACCTCTAACATAGTGAATACATAATAGAAATAAATTACTATTTTTTTATTAATTCCTTCTTGCATTGTATTGTGACATTATTCTAGCAATGCATAAACAAATTCAACATTTTTTCTCTATTGATTGATCACTCAAATAATGGATTGGGTGAGTTTATTGATGAACACGAAATGGAAAATGTTCAACACTCAACTCATCGTCCCCATGCAGGCCCTGAGGGCGGTTTTGAATGAAATTGCGTGAAAAGGTTAACATCCAAACGGAATCGTCGGTGACAAATTGCTACCATTGACACATACACACGTGGCCTGAAAGCGCGAACCTATTGTACAACGAGCGTGCTCACAAATCCGGGAAGTGGTCCTAACAAACAATGGCACTCCGATTTTTTCTAGGGATTCAAAGCACATTAATCAAAGTACGAAAACAATATGTAAAATTAGAGAGAAATATATGTGTACGGTTTAATCTGATATTTTTGTTTATGGTATTACACCGCAATCAAATTGATCGACTCTATAATAAAAGTACATCATTACAATGAAACAAAGGAAGCATTAATAGATTATATAGAACTTTATTAATTCACTAATTTCTTGTAAAATTCCTGGTATAGGAAATAGGGTCAAACAAATACCATAAATATATCCTTTAAAAAATATAGGGGAATAAACAATAATATTGTTAACACAATTTTTTACATACATAAGGATTAAAGGCCGATTTACATTTAATACATACCTCGAGGTTTTAAACAATGTTAATCACAAACAAACTTAACAGTAAAAATAATATCTGTAAGAGAATCTTACTCACTTCACATGAGAACATTGCAGCTTTTTTCTTGTATTTGAGGACATTAAAATGTAAAAAATTCAATATTTTGATCAATTTACAATTAATTAAGGTTTTTAGTTATGATGAAAAAAAGGTTAATGGCACGAGAGGGATTCGAACCCACGACCTTCGGCTAGATACGCCGCTGCTCTACAACCTGAGCTATCGTGACCTCTATCCATTCGGACATCAACTCCCCATCTCAACCCTCTCGTGCCATTAACCTTTTTTTCTCAACTAAAAACCTTAATTAATTGTAAAGTATTAATTGGTCAAGCGGACCACGAAATTAGTGAATTGTGATCAATATTATTTTATATATCCATTAAATTTCGTGGTGCGATTGATCAAATAATTTCTTTCAATTAATGATCCTTTATGTAAAGTATTGTTTGAAATGAAAGAGTTAGTATCACGAGCGGGATTCGAACCCACGACCTTCGGCCCAATACGCCGCTGCTCTACCTCTTGAGCTATCGTGATCCACTCGTGATCTCAAGTGGTTAGAGCAGCGGCGTATTGGGTCGAAAGTCCTGGGGAATCCAGCTCGCGACACTAATTTTTAAAACATAAAGCTTACTTTTTTTTTTACAGTAGAGTTGTATCAAACATAACAGTGTGCTTGGTTGAACGAGGTGGGACATTGAAAGAAATAAAAAGATAAGAGGCCAGGACTCCCCGGCATAAAAATAACAGCACCCTGCGACCTTTGTATTTTATGTACCATTTGATTTTACATAAATCAAAAAGGTTCAAAAATACACAATTCGCTCAAATTTTATTATCGAAAAATTATTGATTTATTTATTACATGCATGCTTAAGATTGTGAATCTACACATGGAAGGAGCCCGACATTCTGAGGAAGTCGTTGACATATATGAATAAAAGTTCAAGTACAGTATCCTATCATCAGAATATGAACAATAATCAGGAATTTATAATACACTCAACTATCTTAAAAAAAGTATCAACCAATATAAACAACAGAACCGGCAAGAACTGTTTTGTGATGAAGTTAAATAACAAATAAAATAGCAAAATTACAAAATTGTCATATGTATAAGGTCAATACATATGGCCTAAGTCGCTTGTGACATAAAGTGGTATACACCGCACAACTGTCTACTTGAAGATCCCTTCAGTAGCTTCACGAGGCTTGACGAGTTGGAGTTGCTCCCCTCAACAAAATCCAAGTAAGCAAGTCGGGAAGGTTCATAAATTGGGCAATTTAATAAAATACGAGAAAGATGGCTTTTCGGCTAAATGGGAAAACGAATTCGGAAGTAAAGGTTTTTAAATATTTGCGTAAATGTCATTAATATCAATTTTGATACAACGCCAAGGTATCGCTGATTACCACGGTAGAAAAACCTAATTATAGAGGAATGGTGTTGCAATATTAATGCAATATGGCGTGGTTTTAAATTAATACAATATTGATTTAATCAATAGTACATTGACTGATAATCCACGCACCAAACTAACAATAATTGCTCATCAATGCTGATTAATCGATTACAGTAAATTGGAGACCAAATCGAGAAGAAGAAACTCGTTATTTTTAATTTTCTCTAGAATTTTGAGCATACTTTTGAATTGATTACAGTGACAAGCAAAAATTCCACCCACTTGTAATATAACTTGATTTGTATACAGGGTGGCCCCAATCGATTCAGCCACACTTCCAGATCTTATAGGGAATTGAACGCTAAGTAAAAAAGGTCCTATGAACCTATGTCCGCAAACCCTTCAGTTCCGAGCTACACGCAAAAAACCATGAAAAACCACCTTTTTTTTACCTTATTCGTGAAATAGTTAGTAAACCGTTAGCCTGACCGTAAAAGAGCTTGAAGCAACATCTGTAGAGGATTAATCTCTGCGTCGAATGAGATTAAAACCAGCCTGATCGGCCAAAAATTTCATTTTTGGCGATTTTTCGAATTTAGGAGGTGAAGGGGTATACAAAATTCACCATTTCTGACATTTTTATCGAAAATTCACAACTTGAACATCCTATCAACAAATTCTCCGTTACAAAACTCCAAACTCCGCTCACTATCGCATTAGCAATGCAGACAATTGTAGCTATTTTTCGCTCAAGCTATTGTAATGGTTTTTTTACAATAAATAAAATGTAATAGTCATTAACTGGGGGTACCCATAAGAAAACAGTAACATTCGATTTGGGTGAAAAGCAGTAAATTAGCCAAAATTCGAATGTTTCATGAATCGTACTGGGGTTGGTCTAATGTGACGGAGGATTCAATCACCAACCAACGAGGTTTGTAACAGAGAATTTTTTGATAGGGTATCATCAGAACAGGACACTCATATTTTTTGTAGTTTATTTCAAATTAAGTACATGTAATTTTGTCGTTTTATTAATTACAACATGTTATATTAATGTAAACCAAATTCATAAGTTTTTATAAACATTGTTTAATTATGATGGTTAGGAGTAACTTTATTTAAAACAATTAAGTTTAACAAACAATTGATTAGATGGTTCTGGTCATAAAATTTAACTAACAATTTATTACAAGGTTTTGCTCAATATAGTGCATTAAGAACAAAAGAGGCGTTGCGAGCGTTGTTCTAACTATTGTGATACACGCTGTGTGACTGTACGCGGCGTGTGCTTGCGTCGGGAGATGTGCACACCCTACCAAAACGTGGGAAGGCTTAAAGCCGGGAACACACCGGATGCAACGGCATGCGACGTTACCCGATGCGACCCGACGTCTATCCAATTACAGCTTCCTACCTTTCATTTCGCCTTCTCCACAGTCTTTCAGGACCATCTGGAGATCGTAAAGCAAATCGACACTTATATATAAAAAATACAGCAGATCAATCGTCCAAGGACCAAAGACTGTGTTCTCGAGCAAATGCGAGCTGTGCAACCCTGTGTTCTGATCAATTCTGGTCCTCTTATGGGGCGAAAAGCCGTCAGACCATACCGATTTAACCTTCTTCCAGCAGTACGTTCAGAAATTTGGACATCTCGGACTTCCTGGAGCTGATGAATCGCTTCAACAACAGTGAGGTGCCGGTGTAGCCAAATTCTCAAAGTCACAAGACGGTCATCCTGTGATTCGGTTACCCTAGGGCGTCCTGAACTGGGCATTGTAGGACCCAACTTCTGGAAAACGTCTAACGGTGTCTCGCAGTGTTTCGTAGGGAACTTTGATGGCAATAGCCGCATACCTGATGGAACGTCCATCATCAGTAAGTGCCACACCCTCAGCAATAAGTAGCATTTTCAAGGGTAAAAATTGAAGTTAAGAAAACAAAGTTAAAAACTAAATACTTTATTGCGTCAGAATTCAAACTTGACTAAATAAACATTTACATTCCGTAAAAAATAAACATTGAAAAATCCTTTATCCTTGTTTTGGATTAAAAATTAAGTCTGTTTACCTCTAATTGATATTCCCAGTTTAAAACATAGCATAAACAAATATTATTGGTAGAAACAATGAGACAAATTAAGGGCGGAATTTTCTTTTATCGAGAAAAGGATTTTCCATTTCCAATTGATTTTTAAATTTCCAGCATCGAGGCACATATTGTAACACTTATTTTCGGGCAACCTCTAGCCGTTTGTCAATTTCATGATGGCAACAAATACTTGGTAGAGAGCATATCAGTGCCCGTTAACTAAGGCAAGGTGACGTACAGAATAACCCCACTGCACCAGTGCTCTATATCATAGTTTCAAATGATAAATTAAATATAAACGAGAAAAACTGCGCTGGGGTGGCAAAATCGTCTGAATTATGTCGTTTTTTGTCGTGAAACTGATAACTCTACGTTATAGATAAGGGGGAAAGAGCTTCCAACAGTTTTTGTAAGGGGGCAAATTGGTTTTTGAAAACCTGTATTTACCGTGTTGTTTGCTATTGTTGGTGTATAATGTTTAATTAAAAAGACGAAATAAAAAACTAATTGGGTGAGCAATAAAGTCATCTTTCATTCTAAACCTATCGTTTATCGTAATTTATTCAAAAACTTGATAAAGCGCAGAAAATACATTTGTTTGAAATGTAAAATTCTTTTTGTGCAAGGATATACAATTAAAATAGGGTAAATATAAAATTATTTTTAACAGGTCACAAAAGTCCAAGTCGGGATTAAGTGTAATAAACTTGCCAGCAAGGATCAGTTGTTTGGATATTTAAAGAATGTTCATTTCCAAAATAAAATCAGATAGACAAAGGTATTTGTTATAAAGGTGTTCTGTCTATATAATAATAGATTCCTCGTTCAGAAAAACACTCAGGTTAACATTTTTAAGGATGCTTTTTGCTGGTTAGTCTGTCTGTTATTTTCTCAGTGGTTTTCGTTTTGTAACTTCTTTCCTAATGTTTCTAGATTTCTAATTTCTAACAGTTTCTAATGTTTCCTTAGATTTTTTAAAATTAATTTATAAACATATTTTACACTAGTAGGCCATTATAATTATAGAATTAATAAAAAACAATACTACACATATTTAAGCATGTTTCTTTTTTCTTACGACTGTAGTCAACAGAAGGTGAAAAATAATAATTATATCAAACTTAAATATTTTATTACAAATTATTTTGTTAATGAATCGTGCGTGTTGAAAGAGTTTGAGCTCTACAGAACAATATAGATAAAAATAATTCAAATAATGATTTATTACCAAGGAGCAATTCATCAAAGAAAAATTATAAAATGTAATGGCATTTAAGTCAATTTATTGATAAAATGAGGCAAACAACGAGTGCCACCGTACTTTAAAATCTTAATCTGCCTTTAAACTAAAAGTTTGTTTCCGAACAAAGAGTGTACAGGCCATTAAGCCTAAACTCGATGCTAAAAGGTCACCGCTACTCTTTTCATGAAAGTATAATGAAAGGGGCTTTCAACTCAAAATCGCCCCCAAACCCCGCAGGGGCAAGCGAACCAAACGCACCCTTCAACCAGTCGACGAGAATGACAGGAGGCTGCAGGACCTCAAAGGACCTCTCCTAAGGGTTCCCATGGGTGTAGAAATGTCCCTCGGACACGTCGATTGACGAGGGAATTCTCGTACGACTATCTGAGAGTACAAATGTTCCAGACACCACATGAGAACAAGCTGTAAAAAGCAAAAGAGGGTTTGGCTCATGTTTCCAGAGGATGCAAATTGCAAGTACAATGTTCCGAATTAGTACTGTTTTAAGTAGAACCAAAATCATTTATGAGCAAAATTTTTATCTGAAAGTCCTCCTAGTTTTGGTCTGTCAGACGCATTTCGGCCTCTCGCCAACTTCAGTGCTGGATCTGACCAACCAAAGCGAAACTTCTAACGCGTTCCAAAAGCTTCCTCAATTCTAATTAATAAGGAAAATATTGTCTTAGCGATATGAAACTGAAGATCACATAAACAGCAAAACTGATTCTTCATAAAATTCTTGCAAATTGGGTTAATTATATTTATATTCAATTTATTTTAGCAGGAAATTGGGTAGTATTTAATTTCAATTTTGTATTTAGCAGTTGGGTGAGTATCCACAAATTAGTTTAATCACATTGTAATTGGTAGCAATGGAATAATCACTACAAGGTAAAAATTTAATTACGCCGTCAAGTGGCAGTAATCAGTTTGCTCTGGTTGAGAGGTAAAAACTGAAGAAAACTTATATTGTGTACGTTATACAGGGTGTCTCTTATTTCAATGCGTCACGAATTTGTCTCAAAAACGTAGGATTATTGAAAAAAAGAAGTTTAAATGGTAACCCATTAGTTTTCACACAAGGATGGAAAAAAGTATTTTCAGTGGGGATTTTTAATTAAAATTTAAAATTTTAATACTGGAGACAGCTGATTCCGTTAAGAATCTCTCCCCAAACAAATCGAACAATAAGACGTATACGGGAGTAGCTTTTTTAATATTAAAATTTTCATGAAAGAAAATCATAGTTCATCACTAAGCAATGAAGTGAATGTATTGGGCATTTTCAAAGCAAATGCCCACAGACTTCAAAAAACTTATGGCGTTAAACCATTTTTTTCAGCATTTCTTTCGTTGTTGCGGCATACCGACTATGAACAAATGATCACGTTTTTTGGCAGGAATGGAAATGTTAATGGAGTTTATATTTACAGGATTTAAAAGCAATTAAAGTAAACAGGGTGAGTAACAATTTCAAAAGACTTTAGAACAAGTGGATGTTTTTGGTGCTTTTTTATATAAAAAAGTTTTGTTTTTGAAAATCTTTCAAAAGTAGGTAGGTCTCGCTTGAAAAAATAAATTTGACACTCAATTACATCTTACCGTGACGTTAAAAAAAAGTTTAGATTACTTATTTTAGATCCTTTGGAAAAAGTATGGATGGCTGCAATTTACACGTTCATTCTATGATCTTTCTATTTTTAAAGAAAGAAACCATTCAAAACTCTATACCAACAAAAACACAAAAACCGAAGAAGAATATTTTATTTTTAATTTACAGTTCATCCCAAATACTTTTAATTAGGCAAAAACAACAATTAATATGTACACAATCAGGACACGAGTAGAGAACCTACCCCAGAGAGATAACAATTTTTTTTCTTATTTAAAGGAGACTAGTGTCACCATCACTGTCATTGTTACTGGAAAAGAGAATTCGGGGTCATCGCATGTTCAGTCGGCGAGGGTGTTTTAAGGGAATTCGTCGGGATAAGAGGTTTTGGATTTGGGGATTTATGTTGTCGGAAGGGTTCTATGAAATTTGCGGTAACCGAACGGATCACATCTTGGACAAAAGCAATATTTAGATATGTGGAGGTTGTGTCGTTGGACACATTGAACATCAAATATTTTTCTGAAGATCATGGAAGGGCAGTTCGATGCGACGCATGTTGGAAGATTGGCTGAACCCCACAACAATCCTAACTTCATGACGGCTTCATTATGATATTATAAAGCAGCTTTGTATTTGTACGAGGTAAATTAGAGCGATTGTTATGTCGTGAAAATGTTCTGTATCGTTTCATAGTTTGACGTTTCAGTCGTGTTTGGGGATTCCACGTCAAACGTTTGTCGTCGATCCTAGGTACCGCACCTTGGATATTATTGAAGTAAACTGAAGCCAGAATTTTTTTTTTTTAGCGAAGGTCAGGAGGTGGATTTTAGTTAGTTGTATTTTATTCTCTTATTTCACATCAAGATTACATTAGTGAGACGTGTTATTGAAGGTTACGAGTGGAAAGGATTCGATCAGAGTTACGTGAGTGTATTGCTGTATTGTTCGCAAAGATTAGGGTGGTGGTTTGAGGATGGGATAGAAGTTCAGCTGTATTCAATCGGACTATTCAATAAAATAACATGTAGGCAAAGGAAAGGATGTCCTTGACGAAAACCAGAAAACACGCACCCTCCTGACCATATAAAAATGCTTAACTTTACAAAAATCAAACAAACCCAACCCAGAATATGGCGAAATAACGAAACGCGTCTGGCAGAACGTGAGGATAGGAAGACCAAATAACCATACGTATAATACATTCCCTCAGTGAAACATTTGATACAATGCAAGACGTCAATTTACAGTGAAGGCATATGTTGTTACAGTTAAGACATCTCTCAATGGAACATGAATCTTCAAACTCGCATGCCTACTCGCTCTAAATAAAGAAAGAAAAATGGCAAAAAGGAGGGAAAATTCGAAAGGTAGGTTGAGATGGGGAGTTGTTGTCCGAGTGGATCGAGGTCACGATAGCTCAAGTGGTAGAGCAGCGGCCTATTGAGCCGAAGGTCGTGGGTTCGAATCCCACTCGCGACACTTGCTTTTTCATTAATTAATCTAAATAAAGAGTAATGCCACTATCCTCGACATATGACGTGACCAGTAATGATCATTAATTTACATTGTTAATATAATGTATGTAATAATAATTTATGTAATAATTACGTAGATATCGTGAGATGCGCTCTGGTGTGAGGTAGGTTTAGAAAAACATATTTTTTATAGTGCCAACGTTTCGACCTTTATTGAGATCATCTCCATGGCCTGGGATTTATAAACATAGTTTAAATTATTAGCTTAGTTTTATTTATTAACATAATTTAAATTATAAATAGTAGTACAACATTTTTGGGGAGGCCATAGCCAGTACCTTGGCCCGACCATTAACAAGACCGAGACAGAATTCAAAACAAACTGGTGAGACCGCAGTCTCCATCTCGGCTCAACCACCGAGACCAAAAACTTAACACACTAACTTTGGCTTCAAGAATCCGCGTTCACGATTAAAACAACAAGAACTTAGACCTATTTGGACTTTCGGCAAGACTCGACCAAATCTTCTAGTATCCAACGAATTCAATTCTTATTTATAAATATCTTAAATATCGGGGCGTCGGTGACCGCTACGGTGAAGGCGTTGACAAGGCGCTCATCATTGTGAGGTATAGGTCCCGGGTTCGAATCCAGTGGCCCTGCATTCCAACCCGACATACTTACAAATGGGATTTTTTTCAAAAACACCCTGAGGGTTTATATGACTCTTAAAATCCTATTCGTGAATGATCTGATCCGAACACGGTTTACAATTTACACTCTAAAATATCCCGGCACCCTAACCCACTGTCTCAAACTTTTTCCTCGACGTTCCACCATTATTGTTTTTCACGGCGTCTAAAACAACGATGGCCTCGCGACCTCCTGTCTTAACCCTCCAGGCTAAATAAAAGAGCCTGGTTTCTCAACTCACTACGTCCTGGTCTGACAAATCTATCAGATGTTGTACATCAACTTATACCCTGTATAAGTATAAGTATTATATTAATATATCTATACATAAGTACATGTATTCACTCCGTATATATTTATTTTTTACAAATAGCAATAAATAAAATAAATTTTTAAAAATGCTTTGGTTTACAAACATTACACCTTTAAAAGTACGATTCCGCAATAATTTATACAATATTTTCAACATTAAACGAAAATTAAATTAGTTTTATAAAGAAAGATAAGGAAGATATATAAAAGAACCACAACACATTTTTAACTTTAACAACTAATTATTTGATCAGGATTAATTATGACACAAGAAAATAAACAGTAAAAAGGCAGGCATCTATGATCATGTGCGGCTTAATATAAATTATGAATCTAAAATTTTTAACAGAAGGAAAACAAATTTTTTTAAATAATATTTGATCACATCATATAATCGACATTGGTTTATATAGGAACATTACAATTTTATTACTAGTCAGATGTTGATTATGTTAATACCCCGTGTTTCCTTCATTTTTATGGCTGTTGGGGGTCATTATTTTTATTATATTTCATGTAAAATTAAGTTCCTCCTATTTGCCTGTTTCAGTTTATTCTCATTTTTTTCTTAATTAGCTGACCTATTTATTTATACAGAAACCCTTGATCTAAATTGTCTTATGGTTGTGTCATTTGCTTGTATTCTATTTGAAGTTGNAAGGAGAGAGAGAGAGAGAGAGAGAGAGAGAGAGAGAGAGACAAAAATATGAAAGGAAGAGATACTATTGTGTTTGTTTTCCTTTCTTGTGATTTTTATAATACGTAAGAAAAATCAACAGTTCATAACCGGAAGATTCGTAGTTTCAAATTTAATTTCATGAGCAGAATCTCAATTTTAAAATGACGAACATGATCCAAATCTGATGAAACAAACAAACTTTCAACCAATATGACTAACACTCATTCAAAATTATTTTCGTTCAGTTTCTTCTGACAAGGAAAAAATGTACCAACTTGTCGAAGCGGGGCTGGTCGTGGCGAGGGGAAGGCGCAAAATTAATGATGATTCTTGAGGAAGTAGGGTCAGACCGAGAGCTTACAACTATCCTCCAAATAGGGAGGCAAACGAGCAAGAATATATTTGCGTCCATTTGCAACTACTAATTGTTTCCAGCCGTTATTCAACCCTGTCTAATCATTTTTAAAACGATTGTTTCATTTTCAAAACCCTAACAGACAAATCTACCACTTCTCCATGAGACTACTATTTAAAAAAAGACTGTAAAAATTCCAGAGAATAAAATATATTCAGTCACAAATATATTTTCAATAAAATATATTTTATCAATAAAATGTATTGAGTCACAAAATCAGTTTGGACTAGAATAATCGTTTATCAAAATTCCAAAGTATTTCATGTAATTATGAGGTATCAAAGTCAAAATAAACCGTAAATAATGCTTTGTTGACTTCCTTTATGTACTTTTGTAGTGATTAATCCTATTTACGCATTATGCTCTACCATTCTGCTAAAGATCGCTATTAATCTTTTCTCTTCGTTAATTTTGTTTGATATTATTATTCGTGAACCTTTTTCAACGGCTCCAGTCAGGCATTTGAATGAGTATGGGAGTGTCACGGTCATAATATTATTAAATGAAGGATACAGCCAACGAGAAGTCGCCAGTAGTGTAAATCACTCTACAATAGGATGGGTACTTCGGCGCATCAGATACAGGGCTTCGCATTAGCAGGCCAGGACATGTTCGACCTAGGCCTACAAACCGAGAGACGATAGATTCATCATCATCAGGCTCTACATAACCGCAGCATTAAGGGAAATGAGATAAAAAAGGAATATTAAGGACAAGACAAGTCCCTAATATTTCGATTTGCTCCAGGACTGTAAGAAGTACGCTCAATGAAAGTAATCTCGGGGCCCGCCTCTTCTTACTTACCACAGATCAAAAAATGGACAGGCTTCATTTCGCACGGGAACATGTGACATTGAAAGATTGGGGTCGAGTTCGCTTTCACATAGGTACTTACAAGACAAAATCTAAGAACATGCGCCCCCCACATCGGTGAGAGTTCCTTGCTAATGCGGGATAATGCCAACCCCCATAGAGCACGTATTGTGGATGGCTACCTGAATGAGTTTGGAATTGAATGCTTGGGGCCAGCTTGGAGTCTACATTTGAACTCAATCGAACACATTTAGGGCCACCTTAAGCGACTTGTACGACGGCGAAACCCGAGACTTAACGCCCAAAAAAAGTTAGAAAATTCTGTTCTTGGGAAATGGTTGAATGGGAAAGAATATCTCAGGATTTTATCAGAAATATTTTCCAAGCAATGCAAAGGGGTTTAAATGAGGTGATTCTTGCCAGAGGTGTAAATACTCCGTATTAAATGGGAACAAGTTTTTTTTAAACATTTTATTTGTTCCATTATATTCTGACTGACCAAATAAAAAAAATCGACAAATTTTTACGAATATTTAGCCGAAGGTCGTGGGTTCAAATGCCCCTCGTGACACAAACTTTTTCATTTCAACCAATACCTTACATAAAGATTAATAGTAGATTAGTAAATAAAGAAGTTATTTGGTCAATCGGATCACGAAATATAATGGTTTTAATAAGTAAAATGAAGTATACCTTCACTAAAGCTCTCTGTGGCTATTTCATTTGTCGCCGAGAATCGAATCCTGATTACACGACATTTGAAAATGGCAAAAAAAGGGAAAATTCGAAAAGTATGTTGAGATGGGAAGTTGGTGACCGAGTGGATCCAACTGACGATAGCTCAGGTGGTTCGAGCAGCGGCGTATTGAGCCGAAGGTCGTGGGTTCGAATCCCGCACGTGACACTAATTTTTTCATTTTAACCAATACCTTACATAAAAATTAATTAATTGAAAGATTTTATTAGTTTTTGAATTATCCGTATTTTTTTCTTTACGGAATAATTGTTGTTTTAGAATTAAGTAATAATCGTTTTCTTGTTAAAGGTTTTATTTTTACAGTCAAACCTATTTTTGATGTGCAAAATACGAACAAACCTAAAATTTAAAAATGCATTAAAATTTAAGGGTGGTGCGTTAATTTTGTCCAACAGGGTTTATTAAACGGGCACAGTGACACCTATCCCATTCCAACTGCCCCTATAGCTACATTAATACACGGTCCAGTAGACTGGAAACAATTTGGAATACATTTGGAACAGAAAATAAATCTCAAAACCCCCCTTAAAACACACCATGAAACGTGCTTACGTATTCTTGATTTAATCTTTAACTTAATAATTAATTTTGTTATTTAATACAGAATCAATTCATTAAGAAATTTTCTTAGAGCACATAACCTGCCAACCACAGTTGGAAACGACATCAATTTGGTGAAATTGGCAGCTATAACGCAATAATTTCATGATGTATTCTTCCATTGTCAAAATGGAATGACCACCAAATCATAACATTTCCCACCAACAGTTTCTATCCTTTTTCCAGTGCATTGGCCCGCGTTTCCTGTCCGGTGGTGATTATAATGCAAAGCATCCACAGTGGGGCTGCAGGGTAGCTAATCCACGAGGTCGTGTCTTACACAGTGTCCTCTCCGCCAAACGCCTCAACTTCATATCTCCTCCTGATCCTACATATTGGCCCACTGCTACTAACAAACGCCCAGATCTCCTAGACTTCTTCATTACATCCCAACTCTCTTCACTTCACCACCATGTTTGTACATTGAATGATCTCTCATCGGATCATAGTCCTGTTCTATTAACTATCGACNCGAAAATCAACACACCAAAAACATCGCATCTCGACGAATCTCCTCAAACCCTTCCTGCCGACTGAAGAGACAATGGCCGCGAGATCTCCTAGGAAGTGATGGTGATGACAGTGAAAGTGATAATGACACACGTATCAATTGAACAAACAATATTATTGTAACATTGGAGTAATACAATTTGTGGGTGTTTTCTCCACTCTTGGTTTTAATTTTGTTTTGTTTTAATTACCTTTCTCACTGTTACTTATTACCTACTTTAAGGTAGTTGTAATGTACAACAAATTTAAAAAAAAAGAGTCAAGTTTGGCTTTCGTTTAGAAGAATACAGTGGTTTTAACTGGTCCCTATTAAAACGATCCATTGTTCATATCTTGTAAAAGGAAGAACTATAAATAAATTTGTCTTTTTTTTTTTTTGTATTTACAACTACAAGTGATGTATTAAGTATACATAACATGTTCGTATATGTTGAATTATCACTTGAGGCTCTTGTAGAAGAAGTTGCCCAGTGGTAACACTCCTTCACACTGATATCTTGTTCAGTCTTCACACAATGGTCTCGGGGCCACTTTCGCTTCAATCGTCTTGGAGGATTTTCAGGTAGGGTTGGAAGTGATCAATTTCGTACGAATAGATTACTGTGTGTGTTCAGTGATTGACGAAATTTTTTATATTAGGATTTGATGAGTTCATGTACAAACGGGATGTGTAGATCTTTATTGATAGTGTAATTTGAAACGTAAAAAAGAGCATTTATAATTCGACGGAGAATTTTAGATTGGATTGATTGGAGACGCTGGGAATTGGAATCCTTGGTTGATCCCCATACTTCACAACCGTACGTCAGAGAGGTCTAAACATTGTCTTGTAAATTAAAAGTTTATTTTCAAGGTCTAATTTTGATCGTGAGTCGAGTAGTCTTTTTAACAATTTACAACGTCGGTTTGTTTGCTGTCTTTTCAATCTTGTATGGGGATTCCAAGTCAGTCGTTTATCCATGAAAATTCCAAGATAACGCACAAGGTTATGCAACAAGGTAGGCAATGGAATTCCATTTATACTCACCGCAGGACAGACATTTTTACGTAAGGTAAATTTAATCTGTGTGCTTTTTGTTAGGTTTACCTTTATTCTCCACTTTGTGAACCGTATTGTTAATTCATACAGGTGTTGTTGTAAGTGTTAGTGTAAATTGAGGGGTCCGAATTGCTTGTAAGAATCGCTGTATCATCAGCGGATGTGTGTCGAAATGTTAACGTGTGTAGGAATATCTGCAGTGTATATGGAAAATAGAAAAGGGCCAAGTATGCTTCCCTGAGGAACACCTATCCTCATGCGTATATAAGGTGAGAATTCAGTTCCCTGACGGACTCAACAAAATCGATCCGTCATATCGATTTCAGTATATATCGTCAGATCTCAGTATAAGATAGTACGTATGAGGGAGGATGTTCCTCAGTTTCCAAAGCAAACTTAAGTGCCAGACTCGATCGAAGGCCTGTTCTAAATCAAGAAAGTCACCCAAGCAATGCTGTTTTTGTTAGAGGGAAGAGGCTATATTGTCAGCAACACAATGTAATTGTTGAGTTGTCGAGTGAAATGTGCGAAACCCAAACTGATGATCTGGAATAATATTAGAATTTTCAATTATTGGCAGTAATCGTCGGAGAAGCAGTTTTTCTAGTATTTTGGCAAGGATAGACAGGAGACTAATGGGTCGATAGGAATTTGGAGTAATGATTTTAACCTTTAACACGTCTAGAAGTTAAAAAATGTTTTATTTGCTTAATTTTTCTGAAATTGTTGTCAAATAGTTTTTCTGCGTTAGACCCGACCCTTGAGCTATGTACATAAAACCCCCAAAGCTGCTTTTTGTAAAAGCTTCGACTTTTTTGCTCTCCTCTTAAGGCAAATCCGTTCGTGCTTTTGGAAAACCTAAGCCAAACTGGATAATAAAGAAGCCATTATCGGTAGCGGCGGTTTCATGAACAGAAAGGTGTCGAAGTTATCTTTTTTTTACAAGACTTTACACTGCAATCTTTTTTTAGGTTTGTTTCCGATTGAATATTGTTCCGAATGGATAAATAAATACGAAGGTGTGACAAAGAAATTAAATTAACTGTATCTCATTTAGTTTGCATGCCTCCTGGAGTATTGCAAATTTGCGTTTTCCAGTGGCAAGATAATTTCCTACATTGCCTCAGGAAAATTGCTGTTTCCCAAATCCCATAAATATTGTTTCTATTTTCCAATTTTTATCTCAAAGTTCGGCATATAAATGAATCTAATTCAGTTTTATTCTAGAATTAGGGAAATCGCCACCAAGTAAAAAAGTACTTTGCATTAAGGATTTTTAGCTTCGTCGGTTCCGAATATTTTGGTATTCCTTTTTCGCATGTTTGGGCTGACATAATGCCCATTGAGAAATCTCACCATTAAGTAATTTACTAACAAGGACGTGGATCGCAAATTGTAACGAAACCGAGCGATGTAGCAACCTATGGTAAAATGAGTGGTGATAAGTGACCGTTAATCGATAATGATTCAGAAATCGTGAGATGCGGTCTGGTGTGATCGTGTCGGGGCACTTTCAACACGACACGCAAGAATGGCACAATTACACAGAAGACAAACACTTTGAGCGCTGAAGATGATCTCAATAAAGATCGAAACGTTGGCACGATAAAGAAAATGTTTGTCTGAAACCTACATCACACCAGACCGCATCTCACGATTTTTGAATAACTATGGTAAAATATTGTTTCAGTAAGACTAAACTTGATATTAGTTGTTTGAATCAAAGAACCTCATGAATTCAAATGTTTGAAAAAAAATAAAAAAACATTCAAACTTTACACTTTCGAATGCCACCGAATTTTTCGTGTGAAACCTAGTAACAACTGATTTAATAATTAACTGGAACGAGTACAGCAAACTTCACAGCGGTTTAGAATCTTAAGAACTACTGAACTGAGCAATGGGACAAAATTGGCCTCCGTAAATAAATAGAACTGAAAAATAAATCTGTAAAATAGATCGATTAAGAAGTTTTTTTAAATTTTTAAATTTTAAATTTTCTCTCTTATATTTATTACACTATATGTAGACTTGAAGATGAGAATTTTGCTTATGAACGGTTTTAATAACTTTCAATTAATTAAACTTTATGTAAAGTATTAGTTGAGATCAAAAGTCAGTGTCACGAGCGTGATTCGAACCCACGACCATCGGCTAGACTTGAGCTATCGTGACTTCGATCCACTCGGACACTAACTTTCTCAATCTCAACCCAACCTTTGAATTTTCCCTCCTTTTTGCCATTTTTCGAATGTCGTGTAATCTTCATTCATTAATTCTACAATGAAGTAAAAGAAACACCAAAACACAAACTAACAAACAGTGACGCAACATTTGCCGGCAGGAGGAAGTGTTTTGGGATGTACAACATAACCATAGAAGAAAATCAACCATTGAAAATTTATTAAATATTCCAATTAATTATTGTTTTTATTTTCAATTAATTAAGGTTTTGCCAATCCAGCAATTGCAATATGTATACTCAAAATAATGTTTAAACTAAAATTTTATATCATTCCCTGGACAACGCAAAATATATACATATATTCTTCTTCATTTTTTAATTCCTGAGAAAATATTTGACTTAAAAAGGTTGTTTTTGGTTAATGTCCTATAGTAATATACCTCTATCGACCCTGGCCAGGTCACTTTATGGAACAGTATATGCATAATTTAATTAAATTTATTGTCCAATATATGTTTCCTAAATTAATTTTGTTTAGTTTAATTTAATTTTTTTTTCTCCTATAGCTTCATACTTCTGTCAGGGAATACCTGGAGTGCAGGTTCGACAGGAGCATAAGGAGCGTTGCTGCCAATTACGGACAGCGTCTTCATCCAGCACAAATAGCATTGCAATGAATTTAACTCTGAATACAACAGTAATTACAATGTGTGGTGATTAGTGACCGTATCGACGATTATTCAGAAATAGTGAGATGCGGTCTGGTGTGATGTAGGTTTACATTTTCTTTATCGTCCCAACGTTTCAATCTTTATTGAGATCATCTTCAGGGTCTGGGATTTACAAACATTGTTTAAATTTAACAGATACATGTAGGATGTGGAAAAAAAGGAATTTATACATTGCAAAAAATATATTTTTTATATTCAATCAAAGTAAGATTCAGCAGACGGACCCTCCATGCCGTAATTTTACTGTAAATTATATATTATGTAATGTTTATAACTTTTTTTTTGCAATAAAGTATATTATTATTATTATTCAATCGAAGTATTTCTACTCACTCAAAGTGTTTCTTTTCTGCGCAAGTGTGCGTGTTTTTGCGTGTTGGGTTGATAGTGCCAGTGAGATATTGCTGTTTTATGTTTATATACGTTGGATTTTAAAGGGGTGGGGTAGGAAGGCCCTGAAGATGATCTCAATAAAGATCGAAACGTTGGCACGATAAAGAAAATGTTTTTCTGAAACCTACATCTCACCAGACCGTACCTCACGATTACGGAATAAGTAATTACATTTGAAAACAAAAATAATAGTAAATAATATTGCATATGTAAATATCTAACATGATGACTAAATACAATCATTGATTTATATCTATCACTGGCAATATGTGTATTCAAAATTATATGTTAAATACCTCTTTTTATTAGTCCCCTGGGCAACGCCGGGTTATAAAGCTAGATAATTTTTTAAATTATATCGGATATTGATCAGGCTATTGATGTTCTGTCTTTGACTTTGGAAAAAAGCGTGAATACTGTGTACTTCCAAAGTTACAAATTTACCAAGGTCTTTGCAAATATTGTGAAATCAAATTGCACTCCGTCATCAAACAGGTAAGAGCAATGCCGCTAATGAACACTGTAAAATCACTGCTACGCATAATTTATGCAAACTGGGACAATGACAAAATTGTTGATAACTGCAAATATATTGAAATCATTTATGTTTAACAAATTACTAAATTATTTTGAACCACTGAATTCTTTCATTTGTAATTATGAATATTTGCTAAATTTAAGGTTGCTTAGTCTTGAATATAAAATATTCTTAAACAAACATCTGTAGTTGTTACGTGTTATGCTAGATTAATTATTAAAATATTTTTAGATAAATTTCACAAATTGGACAATAAGAAGTGTTTGTCTCCGATTGCAGTATTTGCAAAATACAATACAAACTGATAAAGCTTTTTAAGTTAGTTTTTAATTTTAAGTTTGATGCATCTCTCTCTCTCTCTCTCTGTCTCTCTCTCTCTCTCACACTCTCCCTCTCACCCTCTTCAGGATTCAGGATTCAATTGTTGTGAGGAAGATTTTTTTGTTGGGCCGAATCGATAAAACCCCACCTAAAGGACGTGAAAGTTTAACAAATTTATATGGATACAGAGCAATAAGAGAACCGATGAAAAGGAGGGTGCCGATGGACCCGGTTAAAAAGGGCTGTAATCGCGTTTATTGACTGTCCAATTCTTACACTTTCCCTAAGGAAATAATTGAACCAATTATTCAGAGATTGGATTTTCCTAGCAGTCGAAAGTTTTCATAAGAGCAATCAAACCCGAAGAATCGCGCACATTGGACCTTAGATTACCTTTACCGGCTTAACGAGCCTTGAATTCTGCCTTAAATGCAAATGAAAATAATCTAACAGTTGTGTTTTTTATTAAATGAAGTTATGCAAAAGTGCACAGCGTATTTTTTAACAATGCGCAAAACGATTATACCGTACTTATAAATACTTAGTTCAAACCTAAGTCCCCAAAAATATAAAATCGTTCCCCAAGTTAAAGCAATATGATTGCTATAAACACGATCCATTTTTCCTATTTCTTCAAACATTAAACACCGGAATGATGTAAACATTTTATGTTTCATAACATGTTAACACAATCATGTGAAATGCTTCGCTTCAAATTGTTTATGTGATTATGTATTAATGTAAAAATATTGTTGTTCATTTTTTCAAATAATTAATCTTTATAAAAGGTATTGGTTGAGATAAAAAAGTCAGTGTCACGAGCGGGATTTGAACCCACGCTCTTCGGCTAAATAAGCCGCTGCTCTACCACTTGAGCTATCGTAACTTCGATCCGCTCGGGCACTAACTTTTACCTCAACCAATAGCTTTCATAAAGATTAATTAATTGAAAAAATTAATCGGACCACGAACTGTAATGGATTGTTGTTAATAATTAATTGATATTCAATGAATCAAAACTATCATCTACATATTTTGCAATTTATATCCCTAAATTTATTCGTTACTGATCATTTTGGCCTGTGAGACGCGTTTCAACAATTCGCCATTTTCAGTGCTGTTCCTGGTAAGGTTATAAGCTTGGAAAGGCACGTTACAAGAAACTAAAAATTGAAAATGGCAAATGCTAAATTGTATCAAACACCAAACTCGTGAGGATAGGCGGGACAAAATGATCAGTAACGATCAAATTAAATTATTGTTAATTTTCCGAGAACATGGATTAACCTGACAATTTAAGCCATAAATGTACAAAGTATGTAAATAAACAAAGTTATGATCGTTTTGTAGCTTATTAATGCTTTGACCTAGCCTACATTCATTCTTTCTCTCTTTCTCACTCTGTCTTTATATCTATTGCTGTATCTGTTTGTCATTACAGGAATTCATTTATAACGTTTACTGTTGATACTTCTCTCAATCAATTTATTAGTTAATTTCTCTGATATCTATGTCCCTAACTATCATAGATTCCATCTATCTACTAACTATATCCCTATCGCTTTCTCTCTACCTTTCACTCTCTTTCTCACTCACTCCTTTGCTGTCACTGTGTGTTATTACACAAAAACATTCTCCCTCATTCATTTGTGTGTCTCTCCCTCTCACTTTCTCTCTTTCCCACTCACTCACGTACTCTCTCTCTTTCTCTCTCTCTCTCTCTCTCTCTCTCTCGTNAAAAAAATCTAAAAATGCAATGTACGGCTTAATGACCTTTGAAGTCCATATAGCATCACACATTTTTAAGTTACGTATTACAAACAGATATTATTGTGATGTCCTTACATTAATGATATTATTATGATTATGTATTATCATATTATTGTTAAAACAATTTAATGAAACTATATTGAATTTTTGTGAATAAATTTTAACTGAGCGACGCCTTGTTAAAATGATTTTTTTTCCAGAAGGGAGATTTTATGTTAGAATACAATTCAAGCTCATAAATTGATTAAGAATTTACTAGAAGAAAGAAAGTAAATCTTTTGACCAGGTTGACTCCAATAACGTCTTATATCTCTCAATAACAGTGAAAAAATAATATTAACCTTAAAAAATTATAACTTTGATTTGTAATAGAGAATCAGATATGTGCCGAAACACGTATGCTAAAACCGTTTACACAGCAGATAAGGGATCAGAAAATCCAGTTATTTAACAAAAATAATAGCAATGAAGGCAAGATTGTTCTGCTGAAATTTTGCCAATTGTCGATTCCGAGCTGATGTACGAATTCCGCGGCGAATGTACAAGTGGAAATCTGGAGAGAAAGTTTATTTATTAAACTAAACAGTTTTTCCTGTCTGTTAAAAGGGAAAACAACTAGGCTTTTCAATCGGGCTGAAAGGAGATTATCGGAAGTGAGCACTTGGGCCGTCAATACAATTTTAGCCAATTTTACCCTTAAAACCCCCGAGAGCCTGGGCCTCAGCCGGAGGAGGTTTGGTTCTTAATTATCTTATTAAATCAACTTCATGAACACCTCTTGTGGATTAATTAAATTTGGACAATTTTTAAAAAGAAGATGGATCGTGCGATTCTAAATCCCCCTCCCCATCGTTTAAAATGGATCAGTTTAATTATAAAAGAATTAACTTTTTTCTCTCTTTTTCTAAGCCGTACACAGGTTTTAATTCTTAAGTTTACCCCGGGTTATAATTAATTTTCCCTCTATTAGATCGTTTGATCCTTCCTTCTTAATGTTCAATTTTAGGTCGGATTATAATTCTGTTATGACAAGGTTAATCCTTAGATAAATAATGGGCCAAATCTGAGGGAAAGTATTGTATAAGTGTTAAAATGGTGCTGTCGCTGTGCCTTAAGTAAAATAGTATTTCTATCATTTCATATATTGGTGCAGTGGCAATTTATGAATTATAAGCCAGCATAAACTTTCACTGATTATATTATTCCATCAAAATTATGATAATGGGCATTTTAGAGGAGTTATTAACCAGAACATTTATTTTATGTTTATTGCAACACTAAATTAGGTTAAAGTAATATATTAAATATTGATAATACATTTCAATTAATTAAGGTTTTTAGTTGAGATAAATAAAGTCTAAGTCATGAGCATGATTCGAACCCACGACCCCCGGCTAGATACGCAGCTACTCTATCACCTGAGCTATCGTGACTTCGATCCACTCGGGCACTATATATATTATATATAACACAGGGCGGGCGACCAGGACCCGAGGGGTTAAAAGCCTAGGTAGGCCCGTACCCCATCCCTAAAAGGTCCGGGACCTGGTCGGCTCACGAGTCCTGCATAAACCTTTTGGACCTATTCACAAACCCCAGGATTGTGGACCATTTTATCCTGGGGAGTGTTTTGGTTATGTCCTCTCCTTCGAAAGTATTAAATCTTTCCCTAGCATACCTATCGCATTCTGCGAGGTAGTGTCGAGCCGTTTCTTCTTTTGTTTCGCAGAAGCGGCAGAAGGGGTCTGGTAGAGTACCCATTATGAAGAGGTGTCTTCTCAAGGGGCAATGGCCCGTTAGGATACCTATCAGCCTCCTTATTCCCCTCCTAGAGTTAGAGAGTAACCATTTCGCCATGTCACTACCGATTTCGGCAGTGGCGGTTTTGCTATGCTGCATGTTTATCTGTGACACCCTGAGAGGTCTCATGACTTGCTCATGGTACCCTTAGGGTAGGTCGCCTAGATGTGGGCGTATGGTTTAGCCCCTTTCTAAGAGGGAGTCTTCGGCCTCACTGGAAAGTTCGGCCATCAACTCCCCCCGTCTGGGACAACCCGCCTCATCATCTCCCTTACTTTTCGCAACAATTGCGGGGTTTACTTTACTATCCTCGTCCTTAGTTGGTAGAGGTGTCTCTTTCTCGATCTCCATATTTTCATGTATGTTGGGTATGGAGACCTTCACCCTTATGCGATTTAACTCCAGTGTAAGCATAGGGTTTTTCTGGAGTGTCTTAGCATCCTCTTCCGGTACTTCCCAAGAAAGGTAAGTCCCGTGGCCTGTATGGGGTTCTCTGTTGTAGGCTGTCAACTCCCAGTCCTTGATACTCAAACCTGCTTTCCTGCTTGAGATCCTTAGCAGTTTGTTTATGGACTCTTTCTTAGTTTCGAGTCCTACTACATACACGGATACTTTGGCCTTCCTCGGTAGGTCATTGATGTCACACACCACGTATTCCCTCTCTATCCATAATTTCTTTAGTGTGTCCCTGACAAACTTGACTGTAGCTTCATCGCCACAGCTTATCAGGAACATGGAGCCACCTTTTACCACGCCTGAGTTTACAAGTCTACGCCTTGGTCTTCGTCCTCTTCTTCAATTAAGTCCAAGGCACTGTTGCAGATCAATGATCTCAGCTTCAGAGCCTCTTCGTCAGTGAAGAAATCCTTATTGGTTTTCCTGAAAACAACTTTATAGGTAGGTTTAGGAGTTGTTACCTGTTCGCTTACCTGTCCCTGCCTTTGTTTTCGAACCCACGATCTTCGGCTAGATACGCCGCTGCTCTACCACTTGAGCTATCGTGACCTCGATCCACTCGGGCACTAACTTCCCATCTCAACCCCACCTTTTTGAATTTTCCCTCCTTTTTGCCATTTTTCATCCACTATCTTTATTATTAGTTTTCCTCCTAAACTGACGCAAATTGAGTCTTGCGATTTTCAATAGATGAGAAAACAGGATCGAAATACAGAAACGTTCCGCAAACGTCGTGATACTGTAAGCACACACGTGCACCGCAGCAAGATTTGAGGCTAAGTGTAGCACAATACCCGCAGATGAAATGCAAAAACCAAGAAGAGAAAGTCCTGTGTTGACAAGACTCGCTCAGGTTGCGTAGCGCACACCTCGGGTTGCGATAAGTCTCCGTTGAAGAAACGTACTTCAATTGCACAGTTTAAATATGAAAGAAAATAAAAATAGTTTGCAAGAGGACTATTTTTTTCCTCTTCAACTGTAGTTGTATTATTAACGAAGCACAATTAATAATAAGAAATGTTGAAATTATAAAGGCAAGTACGAAGCAGGGATGAACCCTCTGAAATAGTACGTCTTTTAATTGCACTATGATTGAACTTACCTCGCTGATTGTTCTAAATGCTTCTGCCAGACTAAAGAAGTGAAAATAGGCAGATGAATAGGTGAGACGATGTGCAAAATCAAAATCAAAAAGGACTCACAGACTTTTGGACCAAAATATCTTTTTATCCTTATAAAATATGTATTCATACAAAGTATTTTGGGCACGTGATTTGAAATTCAAAATTTTGTATTGTATTTTGAAATTGCATTTCATTCAACCATTCCGATGCCTTCGTACAATAACGTTTAGACAGCCCTAAATATCCTGCTCGCGCTAATTCATTATTCAATAATCTATCCGGCCTTTTCTTACGAACCGTTGGGAGGATAGCGACGGTGTCCCAGGGATTAGCGATATAATCTTTGCGTCAATAGGTAGACCGAAATTTTACTAGGTTTGCAGAAGGACCTTTAGGAAGGAAGTATAATAGTAGATAATATGTACGTGTTCTGGCACAGGATGGGGCAGTATTGGTGCGGTAGGCAGCGGTGCCGACGTGTCCACATATAGGAGATTTTTGGTAATGTGCCCTCTATTTTGAAAAAGAGGTAGACAAAGTAGGAAAATTGTATTAGATGTCCTTTAGTAGACATTAGTAGATGTCCTTTGCCAACACCATTTTTTATTTCATAAAATTTTTTTTCTTTTAAATCTGAGACACTTTTACTTTATCTTACTTCAGACAACTTCTTTTCTGTTCTTTTTTGTTATCAAAATGGATTTAGATTTGCATAGATTTTTGTGTAAAAAATGTATATTTTATCGGCGAGACATTAAAAAAAGACATGACGGATTTGTAAAATTTAAAAACCATGTACACACTAATTCAAAAGCCTAAAGAGTGCCTAAATGTAAAATTTCAAATGGTGTGGTAGGAGTAGGTGGATCTAGATTAAGGCAAACTCGATCGTATTTTAAACCAAGACAGATTTCGAAGTTTTTAATAAAGAATTTTATAGCCATTTCCATGTTTGGCCGGTAATACCCTTGTATTTGTATTTTTGTCTATTTCGACCATGACAATTTTTAATTACTTCTAAGGTTTCGCCTGGTTGAACTACGCCCATAAGTTTTTCAGTAGAGCTAATAAAATTTATTTCTGGCTCTTTGAAATAAGTCTTATTATATTAGTGAATTTTTCGTGAATTTAGTTTTGAAAATATAATGTTATTGGTTTTTCTTCGGACCGTTGGCAATTCACCCGGTCGCCGGGTACCTGGGGCTCAATGGAGATTTTTACGTGGCCGCTTCGTCTCCAAAAGTAAAATAATGGGGCGCCGTGCTGTTTTTATATTTTTCCGCCTTTTCGGAAAGCAGTGAAACCTTCGGGGTGAAATAACAATAAAAAAACACAACAAGACAGTAAAATATCAATGCCCTCTGTATTCTGAACAAAATGGGGAAAAAATAAAACAAGTCTCTTCAAAAATAACAACAAAAATAAAACTGCCCGGAAACCAATCTCATACAATAAATTAAAAGTTCGAACCACTTTTCCTTCTCGTTCCAGAGCGGTTCTCCCTTCGCACACGCGAACCCTCTACCCCAAGACGATGAGAAAAAGTCCACAAAATAATTTTAAAAAACACACAATCACGTCCTTTTTCCACTTTTTCGCCCGGCTCGTCCACACCGACCAGTTCAAGCTCGAACCTCCTTGTTCACGCCGGTCGGGCCTCACTCCTCGCCAGTGTCCCGCTGAGCCCTTGCTGGGCCTCCTTCGGCTTACAAATACCACCCGCGTCGTATCTTCGGCCTCTTCCAGGCTTCGCTCAACCTTGCCAAGGGCACCCTCGTCTCTGCCCGAGTCTGTTCACCCAAGTGCAAAATAAATATTTATTTTCCTCTTATTTTCACTTCAGTAAGTAAGTTTATATACTATATTTGGTTGTTATTTTTTGTTTTTGTTTTTTAAATCCAGGACATTCTGACATTTGAAGTTATTTTTTTTCAAATCTCTACGTTAGTCCTTTGTTTTGATTCTAAAAATATGGTAATTTTGGGTTTTTTCGGCATACCGTAATAAAATAGTGAAATTACGTAGTTACTGAAGTTGAGTCATGGGCATTTTCATAGCTTCAAAGAAAAAACACGAATAAAGCCGGGAACACGCTTACCCGACGCAAATCCAAAGTAAATTTTTCCATAAGATTGTATTACCCCCGTGCAACGCTACCACACTCTACGCTCTGCGATCCCCACTGTCCAAATCGAGTAGCATCGAGTACAGTCGAAGACAAAAGAACCAAACACTCATATTTTTATTCAAACTACATATATTATTCTGGTTACATTAACTACAACATACTTATTTCAATATAAAATTTTTTGTATAATTATAAATGATAATTTTTGTAAATCGGCAAATGATTGTTTTTCTGTGTTGAAGAATAATATCCTATCTTCAAAATCAATACAATAAGACAAAAATATTTGTAGGTGGTTAAATTAAAATTCGAAATGATGATAATTTTTTTATTTAGCGCTTAAATAATATAATTTACTTATATTTATTCGATAAAAATATTATAAGGCAATTAAAAATAACGTAAAGAACTACAGATTAAGGTAATGATTATTTATTGGACGATGCGAATAAAACTTTTATTATAAAACAACCAATAAAGCAAATAACAGGTATAGTATATTAAAAAACCAGTATATAAAATAAATAACGTATTAAAATATATGCTATAAAGCAACACTTTAATAAAATCAGTTTGTAATTAATAAAAACAATTACATTAAACAAAACGTATATCATAATAAAATTAAAATATCCCACAACCACTTATGAAAATTGAAATAAAATATCAAAATAATTATTATAATTCATAATAATTTAATATGTATTTAAAAAATTTAAATAATTTTGAGCTCATACAGTCACTAATTCAAAAAGTTGACTCATTAGTAACTACAATCCAGCCACTAGTGCAAATGATAGGAACCATTGTTCCCTAATTGGTTAATCTCCATGGCTAATACTGCCCAGCCCTCAATCAAAATCAGCGTATTGAACTCTCGTAGTTTGTTCAAAAATGTACTCGACTTAGAATTTTTCATTGTCACTAATAATATTGACATATTGATAGTAACTGAAACCAAATTAAATTGTGAAAAATATCTCTCAATCCTGGCTACAAATGCGACAGCGCGGACTATACTGATGAAGCCAGCAAAGGAGGCTCCCTGATATTAATTAAGACGTCCATCCAACACACGGAATTGTTACCAATAAGAGAGACGAACATACAGACTGCTCGTATTCAAATTCAGCTTAATAATGTAAAACTGCAAATTTGTTCCTTCTACTCTGCGCCTATAAATAAAACAACTGAAGGGGAACTTTGGGCATCAATACATCAATTAGGACCATCCTTTATTAAAATAAAAAACGGCTAAAGCCGGTGATTTCAACGCTAAACATCCTGTCTTTGGATCTCACAACGAAAACTCAAGAGGTAAACTATTGTGTAATTGCATTTAAAAATACCAATTGCAAGTTTTTCATCCAATTGAACCAATTTACTGGCCTGAAACAGGGAAATATTTTAGATTACACCATTGCAAAAGGTTTCCACTTAATCATACCAGTCTGAAAGTTATTCAAGATCTACCATCTGATCACAGACCAGTGATATTTGAACTCTTTGAGACACCACCGACTATGAAATCCATGAAACCCTTATGGCACAAAATATGGATTGAAATTGACAATCCTCAAACAACGGAAATGGTACAGGAATCTCTTCAAGCTCCCTTGCAATTGTCACCTTTTATGATTTGACTCCATCTCAGGTCCACCGTGTAATTCAGAAAATTAAATAAAAAAAAGCTCCAGGTATGGATATGATCGTAAGGCCACTATGATACATATGCCTAGAAAATGTCTTGTTATGTTAACACAAATATACAATGGCATCCTTCGAACGGCATACATTCCAAAAAAACGGAAAATGGCTAAAGTGGTACCTATACGTAAAGCCATAAAATAATGGGATAAACAGACCAGTTATCGACCAATAAGTTTGTTGTCTACACTATCGAAGATCCTCGAGCGACTAATATTTCCAAAGCTTCTGAGTTATTTAAGTCCTGTAATACCGAACACACAATTTGGATTCAGAGTGTCTCATCTTGACGTGGCAACTCCACAGAGTAGTGGATAAAGTACTGCAAACTTATGAGGAAAAAAATTATTGTCTAGGTCTATTTATAGATACCGAAAAGGCCTTCGATCACGAGTGAGGGCCTCCTATGTAAGATTAAAAAAAGTTACTACTCGATACCTACTACCGGCTGGTGAAGTCTTATATGACCGACAGAAATTTTTTTTGTCAGCTATAAAGGAGCGAACTCGGTAGTACACAGCATCTCAGCGGGTGTTCCTCAAGGAAGCGTTCTGGGACCCCTCCTTTATATTCTGTACGAGCATGACTTTCCAGCAGATAGCAACATCGAAATAGCCCAATTTGCCGATGACAAAGCTGTGCTGTCCCAAAGTATCAAGCTCAGTGATGCAGAAACGAAAATGCAGAATTACTGCCAAAAAATTGATGATTGGGCATCCAAGTGGAAAGTTAAGCTGAATGCAACACCAATGCAAGTCCAAACTCATTAACTTCACTTATAAGAAGACCTCAAGGCCCTCACACATAGTACTCGGTGGAACTAATGTACCTCAAGCGGACTCATATAAATACTTAGGGATGCACTTGGACTCGCATCTCACCTGGAATAACCACATATCCTCATGTGTAACGAGAATTCGCTTGCGTATTCGCAGTATCAAGCCAATCCTCTCTAGCAATTCTGTCAATATTCCACTTAAGCGACTCCTCTATCTAAGCCTAATAAAACCAATATGGTTTTATGGCTCCCCCATCTGGTGTTCTGCATCCGCCTCGCAAATAAAAAGGATACAAACGCTGCAGAACCGTGTGTTACGGTTAATAACAAACGCGCCGTGGTTCGTAAGGAATAAACAGCTCCACAATGAAATATCGTTGACACCGGGAGAAGACGAACTAAAGAAGAGATACCCGATGCTGGTTGCCAAAGCTGACTCCCACCCGAATCCGGCAATTGCACAAATTTCAGCGAATATGCCTCCACCCCGCCAACATCATGCGGACTACAGATTGTAAATATGTGTAAATGTAAACAAGTGCTAGTGTAAACGTGCGCCTGACGTTATATTATTATAGATAAAAACAAAATAGTAGGTTAATTTATTTATTAATTCTCAAATTATTATACTCCAGTGAATTATTGTGTGCACTGCCCTAGGGCAGAACCCACCCTCAAATTCTATGTTAATCACACTTTTTGAGTGTGCTGTATATCAGTATGTATTAGCAAAAACATAATGTATATGTACACAAGAGTTAATTAAAATAATTTAAAAAAATAATAATAATAATTTTGAACTAATTTTTAAAATTAATTGGGCTGATTTTATGTTTGTATTATGAAGGAATCCGTATTATGAGGAAATTTAGCTATAGTTTTATAAAACTTACCTTATTCTTAACAACCTATAGAGTGATGATCACTTTTCAAACTGGGCACTGAAATGAAGTCCGTGGTGAGTGGCTCCGAAAACGATGAACACAGTCGAAGCAGGCACTCAACTAAGCTAAAAAGCCGAAGAGAATTACTAAAAACCCGGACACCACAACGACCAAACGAAAAAAGCATAGGGCCAGCGCCAGTCCTCCAGGTTTTTAGGCTTGCCAAGAGGCGCCCATCGGGCTGATAGTGTTCACAATTGCAGATGACACTGCAATCCTGTCTACCGACAATGATCCTGTCATTACCGTTCGTACCCTACCGTCTCCCCTTACCATCCTTCAGCCGTGCTTAAAAGCGTGGAGGGTAAAAATACAAAAATAAAAGAAAATAAACACACGTATATTAATTTCATTTTACGGCGAGCAATCCTTCCTCCTATATATTTAAACCGTGTTCCTCTACCCGCGACAAACTGTATTCGCTACGTAGAACTGTACATCGACAAACGCCTCACGTAGAATCCGCATACTAAGAACTAAAGCTGGGCGCACACTAGGTCGGTGGGCGGCGTGGCGCGGAATTGTGAAGGTCCGCACACTATATAAGAACCGCTCTCGGCCGCGTTGGTCGAATTTTCCCCCTCCATCTGACTACGGTTTAGTGTTGATTTTGCATTTCCAGGAGTGCACACGCCATAATCATTGGCTTCGTCTAAGCAAATGGCAACCAAGCGCAGACGAATATACCCGAACTCAACGATATCCGACCGCCCCGGCGCACACCAGACCGGTAGCGCGGCGCGGAACCGAATTCCAGAAGTCTGGCAACTTCCTCCTGCCCCGCCCTACAGACCTAATGAGCGCCCAGCTTTAAACGACAAGTACTCAGTAAACGATACAAACCTCTTTCCCGACATTTAGACAGACGATCGAAACTATCGCTTTACAGTAAAAGACTAATCTAATATACATTAATAATAAAATCCAATACTTCCAGTCCAAAACCTCCGTTGTATTACAAATGCTCCTTTCTATGTGTCCATTCGTACCCTTCACCACGATCTCAACATCCCTTATGTATCCCCCATTTCATTTGTCGTCGAGAATCCAATCTGATTACACGACATTTGAAAAATGGCAAAAAGGAGGGAAAACTCATAAGGTGAGGTTGAGATAGGAAGTTGATGTCCGAGTGGATCGAGGTCACGATAGCTCAGGTGGTAGAGCAGCGGCGTATCTAGCCGAAGATCGTGGGTTCGAATCCCGCTCGTGCCATTGACTTTTTTTTCATCTCAACTAAAAACCTTAATTAATTGTAATGTATTAATTGGTCAAGCGGACCACGAAATTAGTGAATTTAATTATTATTAACATTGTCAAAGAGAAACCTCCAATACGGATAAAACTAAAATGGAAAGTTATTAACATCCTAATGATCTGATACTCATGGACCCAAGAGGCGACATGAACAGGATGGAACAAAGAATGAAAAAGCCCTTCATTGAGAATGGCACCTCTGTTGGTACACTGACGGATCTAGAACGCAGAAAGATACAGAGCAAGAGTATTCTCTCCTGGAACCAAATACTCAGAAAGCTTGGGAAAATAAACGTGTATCTTATAGGCTAAAGTCTATGTACTTATGTGAATTTCCCAGTTCAAGCTGAAAGGTAGAAAGTCAGCTATCATGTCAGATAACCAAGCAGCCATCAAAGCACTAAGTTCAAACATCATTACGAGTGAATTGCAAAACTAAACTAATTAGGTTACAACAAAATCACCCTCTGCTGGGTACTAAGACACGTGGGAATAGAGAGCGAACAACGCCTTGCAAGGACCTGATATAACACATCACGTGCAAATTCTACAATGAAGCAAAAGACACCAACCCACAAACTAACAACAGTGACGCAACATTTGCCCGCAGGAGGAAGTGTTTTGGGATATACTACATAACCATAGAAGAAACTCAACCACTGAAACCTTGGTGAATGGCTTAAGTACAGAACAAAGAAGAAAGTCCGGATAAAACTAACAACGTTCATACATATTTTTATTAGCTTTCGGGGCCCGCTTGACCAAATAAATTCTTTTCAATTAATTAATCTTTAATTAAGGTATTGGTTGAGATAAAAAAGTCAATGTCACAAGCGGGATTCGAACCCACGACCTTCGGCTAAATACGCCGCTGCTCTACCACTTGACCTATCGTGACTTCGATCCGCTCGGGCACTAACTTCCCATCTCAACCCTACCTTTTGAATTTTCCCTCTTTTTTTGCCATTTTTCAAGTGGTAGAGCAGCGGCGTATTTAGCCAAGGTCGTGGGTTCGAATCCCGCTTGTGACACTGACTTTTTTATCTCAACCAAAACCTTAATTAAAGATTAATTAATTGAAAAGTTCATACATAGTTTTTCTATACATTTAAACGCTAATTGTACATATTTTACAAGTTAGATATACTGTTTTGATATGTTTAGTTCTCATTGCTATAATGAAAAAATTTTCCTGTAGAAAATAATTCGAAAATGGTCACCAAAGGTAAAAATGAATTACGTAATTACAACTCGAAAATTAACCTATCTACCTAGTTAACATTACTTAAGCAGTGTAAAACCCATTGCTAACAACATTCGCAAGACTTTGCTAATCTAGGAGAAGTTACGACCAAAGAACGTAGGATTAAAGGTATATTTGCCGCTCGACACTGTAGACTGCTTTACTTTTGTATACAAAGTTTCAGACCAAAACAGTTAACATTGAAGTTGTAAATTGCATTGTGCTTTAGTGCACTTTAGGTGCTGTAATGATTTTTTAAAATTGATATTTGATACAATTATTTCATAGCTTATTTCCTTTCAGAATAAGTTATTATGACTTTTTTTAAATTTTCCTTAGTTTCATTAGTTTAAATAGTTCAAATATGGTAGAACTTCTACGCAAAAGTTCCTTAAATTTGAGTATGAGCCAATTCATTCATATTTACATGAATTTTTCTTTGTCCAAATATTTTATTAGCTAAAATTTTTGTGCGGACGTAAATTTTATGGTTAAAGCTTTTTTTAAGTGTCAATTAGCAGAAAAAACGAAAAAAACTATTTTGATCAAACACCTCATTGTAACCTCCAGAGAGATTTATTTGGTTTAGGCAAAAAGACATATTTATAGCGCTCAAAGTGAAATTAATTGACAAAGTTCGTAAAACGATCTTAACAGGTTTATATTTACAAGTCTAAAAACGCCCAGGGAAAAAATGTATTTGGATTTTTGGTAATAAGCGATACCATTTATTTCAATTTAAGACCAAAACCATTACTCGATTTATCATGTTTAACATTAAATACTGAACAAATACGCTATTGATAAATGCCTTTTGGCTCAATAGGAATAATAATAAAAAATGGCTCAACATTCATCAAGGAATAATTGTACAAAAACATTCTCCCTTTTATTCGTACATCAGAAGTCAACAGTGTTACTACCTTCACAGGTAGAAAGTGAACCAAGTATCCCAAATCGGCATTTTTATAAACGCCAAAAGTTGAAACTAACTTCATACATACTCTGAATAATAAAGGTGTTCCGCTCCCGACAGGTACGTTCGGATTGTCAATCCTAACCGCCCTATTCTAATTCGCATGCTAATTTCATTTCAGTACTTTGTAACTTCAAGTCGGTTTAAAAGTAAACGGCAAAAGTTTCACATTATCTATTTATTGATTAGCATTACAGGTGGATGACCCCATAACCAGCACAGTCATACAACATCTAAAATTAGGATATGACTGCATTGTAAAAACATCAATAAACTTAATTATAATCATGAGGATACGTATTTACATATTTCATTTTTGAACACATTAACATAGCAACCAAATATATCCAAATTATGTAGGTGTGTCATTAAACCAAATTTCCCGTAATTAGTTTTATCCAATTTTGCATAGTTTCAACCATTAATTATTATCCCACTGATGTTCTAGCTTGCAAATTTAACAAATCGAAGCCAAACACAACAATAAAAGAAAAACAGAAAAAAAATTCTTTCAGGGTAAATTATCAATCTTGGTTTGGAACATTAATATAGTACAATATTTTATTTATCAACAGGCCCACAACCAGTATAGTACATGTATAGCAAAAAACTATACACTGGTCGATATACTAAACAAATATATATAATATTATAATCAAATGGAAAAGCAGCGGCGTATATAGTATATATATATATATTTTTTCCATTTGAGCTATCGTGACCTCGATCCACTCGGACACCAACTTCCCATCTCAACACCACTTTTTGAATTTTCCCTCCTTTTTGCCATTTTTCAAGGAGAGAAAGAGAGCGGCGTATCTAGCCGAAGATTGTGGGTTCGAATCCCGCTCGTGACACTGACATTTTTATCTCAACTAAAAATCTTAATTAATTGAAAGATGTTAATTGGTCAAGTGGACCACGAAACTAGTGAATTTATGAGGAGGGATGCACATCTCCTTCATGTTAAATTGTAGAGATCAAATTACATGTCTTTTTTTAGATTTATAATGTTAATTTGTAAATTTACGGAAGACGTCTAATCCTTTAACTCAGGGAATCTCCGGGAACAAATTGGCGCGGATTACGTGAAATATGGTTTGGGGGGGGGGGTTGAGCAAAGTTATGTGGAATGTACCAAACAGTTTCGTTCCGTGGTTTTCGTGATTCTTATTTTTTTATGTAAATTGTTTAAAGTAATTCCAATTAGTTTTATGACCTGGCAATGTTTTAAAGTTTGAACTAGCGTTTTCTGGCTTTAATCATGATTGTAATTACCGAATTTTAAAAATAATCCATTGTTAAAATATAAATGAAAAAATTTTTACCCTAGATTGTAGTGCTCCTGTGAGAAAACATCCATTTCATCTTACCTACAACAGAAAAAAACAAATAAAAATAAAATCCATGATACTTAAAATACTATTTTTCAAAACAATCTCGAACTAATAGATATATTCATAACAAAAAGTGTAACTTGGTAAAAAAAAAATATTTAAAAAACTAAAAATCACGAGGATTTACTTTTATCTTTCGTGGTGCAACGATGTTTTAATAGAGTTTCGTGTGCTATGTGTGCCACAGTTTTATTGAGCAGCGAGACTTCTTCCTGTCCTGTCCGGAAGTTCCGACTTCCTACGAACCGAGTGCTTTGACATTGTTGTTATACTACACTCTGTGTCCATTTTCGAAGAGTTCCGATCGTTAGTTTTCTATTCTTGTACTATAGTTGTGGCTGATCTCTGCCAATTAATAATTGCGTGGGTTTTGTTTGAAGTCATCATCCTTACTATTTTTATATAATTTTTTTAAATAATTATCTACCAAACCGTTTACTTAAATTGATTTCAACCTATATCATTCTTCACATTTTTAATTCTCTTTCACTAAAGATATTCCCAACATATTTTAAAATAACTCTTGTTATACCATTGTTTACAAAAGTGGATTAGATATCGATGACTATCGACTCATTTCTTTATCCCTATCCTTAGCAAAAATCATATATGTATGTAAATGTATCAAAATCGATTAATTAAATCTCTCTGCAAAAATAATATAAATTGTAATAATCAGTTCGGGTTTCTTCTCAGCACAAATCGGAATAAAAAGCCCTATTTGAAGTTAATAATTTGTTCCGTTATATTTCGTGGTCCGATTGATCAAATAACTTCTTTTAATTAATTATTTCTTTACGTAAGATATTGGTTGAGATAATTAATTGAAAGAAGTTATTTGGTCAATCCACGAAATCTAATGGATTTAATAAGCAAAATGAAGTAATATCTTCTCTAAAGCTCTGCGTGGCCATTTCATTTATCGCCGAGAATCGAATAGATTACACAACATTTGAAAAAGGGAGGGAAAATTCGAAAGGTGGATGGGAAGTTGGTGCCCGAGTGGATCGACGTCACGAAATATATTTTATTATTATATAATTGTATAAACAAAAAAAAGAAATACAGAAAAATTAGGTTCATTAATTCAAATAAAACGCCACATAAATAGTTTTCAACTTTTTAAAAAATAAGATGAACAGTGGAAAATAAAACTGGTTTGTACAAAGTTGATGATAATACGAATACATTTTCAAACTTCAATTATTCGAAATTGTCTAATGTTATTATACATAGTTTATAAAGAACAAAAATAAGATACAAAGTATTAATAATAATAATTAATAACAAAAAGTGCGTTGTGCCCATTTTAATTTAGTTCTGATTATTAGTTTATAATTGAATAAAAAAGATAGCACGTTGAAAAATCATCCTTGCATATGAAAGAAATGGATTTCAAATCTTCTCAATTGATCTAATATACATTTATAAATAATATTTATTGCCTTGTGTATATATATGGTGGTGTATTTTAGGACGTATCATAATATAAACTATGTACCACCTGCTTAAATGGACTCTCGTGCAAAATGAATTTTTTTGTCAGTGCTGAAAGAATGTCATTTCAATCTTGCTATTTAAAAGTATTAATATATTTCGATTAATTAATCTTTATGAAAAGTATTGGTTGAGATAAAAAGTCAGTGTCACGAGCGAGATTCGAACCCACAACCTTCGGCTAAATACGCAGCAGCTCTACCACTTCAGCTATCATGACTTCGAATCCCGCTCGTGACACTGACTTCTTTATCTCAACCAATACCTTTCATAAAGATTAATTAACTGAATGGTGTTATTTGGTCAATCGGACCACGAAATCTAATGGTGTTAATATATGAACCCAAAAAAACCATTCTGGTTTTAAATAAATAAAGTTATAATATAAACTACTGAAAATTGAAAATGCTTTACGTACATGAAAAACAAAATAAAAAACATCTGTAAAGTTCGTAAAAATGTTTAATAAAAAGTTAATAATAAAAAAGTTAAATGTTTTAGAAAAATGTTTGGGATCGGGCTTAATAAAATGCCGAAAACTTGGCAAAAATGTACAACTTTATTCGGGCCACATCCTCGATCCAAAACATCAATATGTTAATAGTCGCTGGTCAATAATTCTCCGTGTGAAAAGTTTTAATCGAATATTGTCAAATGAGGTGTGAAAAAGTCCTCATCACCTTAGCATCACAAAATTGGAAATAAATTCGGTGTTTTCAAGAAATTTGTTACAATTAAAAATTAAGAAAAGTGCACCAGAAACCATTTAATGACACCATATGATAACATTGTTTTTACCAGGGAAAAATGCACCATGCATGCAGATAATGCATGGCATATACTACATGTATCAACCAATTTAACTGAAAAAATATCGATTTTTCTTTACCTTAACTTTCCATATTGTAATAAAGTCTTTGAAAATTCATGCCTTATGCTTTTGATGCATAAATAATTAATTTGTATTTTCGTCTCATGAAATTCTACGAACTAAAATTTAGAAAAACAGTCAAATCTAATCTAATTCTAATAATGATTTTAATGTAACAAAACGACCTTTTTAAAATTTTGTTGGAAAATTAATTCTGAGTATTTAAAATGTTAAAAGATAGTGAATATACGCATACACTAATACCATGTAAAAATTTTGCCTGACTTGGGTGTGGTTATAAAGAAACAGTTATTTAAAAACTCGTACGCCGATATGTCGAACTGCTTCCGTAGCGATCCTGGGTCAAACAAAACGCTGTTGTTTTGCTGAATTTATCTGGTTAACTATTGTTTTTGGGAGAGTGAGTCACTGTAACAAATCCATACAGAGGAGAGTGCCTTAATCCTCTTTGTGTAGTTATATCCTACATTAATCCCAAGTCATTACTTCAGTTATGATAAAAACCATGATAAATAAAATTTCGCATTAAACATGTAGTAGGAATGCCCAGAGATTCAAATACAAAATATTTTATTATTGGAACCAATAAATATTCATTCTAAAGCTTATAATCTTTTAAACGAAGAAATATAAAATGTTTATTTGTACTTATAATTTTTGTTGTTTTGTTGAAGCATCCAATCATTGAGAAAAAATATAAATGATAATTTGGAGATCGTGAGATGCAGTGTGGTGTGACGTAGGTTTTAGAAAAACATGTTCTTTATCGTACCAACGTTTCGATCTTTATTGAGATCATCTTCAGTGCTCAAAGTGTTTTTTTTTTCGAATTTTCCCTGTTTTTACCAATTTTCAATATTTCATATGTCAAAAATACTATTTGAAATGTTGAAAAATGGAAAAAAGGAGGGAAAAATTCGTAAGGTTGGGTTGAGATGGGAAGTTGGTGTCCGAGTGGATCGAAGTGGTAGAGTGGTAGAGCTATGGCGTGTTTAGCCGAAGGTCATGGGTTCGAATCCCGCCGTGACACTGACATTTTTTCTCAACCAATACCTTTCATAAATATTATTTAATATCATTATTATTAGTAATAATTTTTTATTTATAAATTAAATAAAACGAAAGATTTTCATGAGATGTTGAACATAATTGCAAAGTATTTCAACATTATTATATTTGTGAGCAGTTTATCTTTATATATTCCGAAACCCAATAAATAGAAAAATTAACAGATAAGCAGTTTTAAGTAAATGAACTAATAAAACAGAAAATTTTGAAGATATAAACAAAGAAAATATGCTTAGTATGTTTTTTTAAAGAATTTTCCAAAATAAAGATTTGTAATGATTTATATGGTAACAAAAGACAGGATTCTATAATAAGCATTAAATTATATTAATATCTAACAGGAAAATTATTATTAACGTTAAACATTTGGGTTTAATGATAGGTAGTGAAAAACTTGATTTTTCTTTTGTCCTTAACCTATCTCTTAAGTTTATGTTTTTTGAAGGTATGTAAGTGGTATAAATACTCAAAAATAATTTCATAAGTAGAAAAAATTGTTAGGTGAATCATTCGATTGGGTTCGAATCCCGCACGTTACACTAACTTTTTCATTCCAATCAATACCTTATATAAAGATTAATTAATTGAAATATATTATTAACTTTAATATATATATGCAACGAAGGCAAAAAAACTATATTAAAAACATTACGTAAATTACTTAAACTTTTTTTTTGCTTCTTAGATCATATGATCACAAAGAAAAGGTTCTCGAAATTGGTTATCACTCGTTTCCCGTCTCCTCTTGTTAAACATATAAATGTTTGTAATAAAAGGTGTAAAATATTAGTTTACATTTAGGTACAAAAATAAATCAGAAAGTGTATGTCTTATAGGTTTTTATCCTTACGTTATATACAAAAAAATCAATTTCAAATTAAAAACGAAAATAGAAAAATTTAGAGAAATACAAATTATCCTACAGTCTGTCATTATTAAGGTTGTTAGAATAGTGTTCATAGAATTTCATGCTTTGTACCTACATCGAAAGATAAGTGATTGAATCAACATTGGGGTGGGACAACGTTGGTGATAAAGTAAATATATAAATATTGAACCATGCTCCACCTTAAAAGTAAACAGAGAAACCTGAATTATGAATGGGCTGGTAGCAGAATGTCCTGGTCAATTTTTATCTACAGCTAATTTAAATATTATTATCGACACATCGAATGTGTTGATCCTGCAGCAGATAGGATCTTAAATTAAGAAATGTTTGTATGGAAATTAAGAAGGAGTAGAAAAATAACTTTATTCTGGGACTGGTGTCCTCTAAGAATAATATACATGAAATAAATAAAGGAAGTTCCTTCTATGAAATTAAAAGTAAAATGAGATAGAAATCTTGGCAAAATTTAATGTAAGGCAGGCCAGAAGAAAAAATTACAAGAATATTAAACAAAAATATCAAATATTGACGAAAGGTCACTGCTTGGAGGGAGAGGAGGTGATTATACAGGTGGGATTTAAAGGAGGAAAAGGAGGCAGCGTGACGAATAGCAAGGGGAAGGGAGTTCCAGAGTTTAGGGGCTCGGGTCAGAAAGGATCTTTCGAAGGTATGAGTTGTATGGTGCGGAAGGATAAGGTCGATTGGGGATGAGCGGGTGTTACGAGTTTGAGGAGTTGAATTGGAGGGATTGGGTGATGCAAGGAGGACGACGAGTTTGGATGGACTGGAAAATAAAGCAACCTAGGAAATACTGTGCACGAAGGAGGGGAAGAGCCAGGAAAGTTGGAAATACAACCCCGAAACCCGGGACCCCTGTGGGGTGCCGAACACGAATCTTACGCCACAATTATAATACGCTTCAATCGCGCGTTCCCCCCCTCCGAGAGACTACCGTGTGCCACACAGCTATAATCGAAGGAGGGAAGTATAAGGGAAGATACAAGAAGTTTACGGGTGGAGAAAGGTAAGAGAAGCCAGGACCGACGAAATAGGCTGAGGGAGGCAATACAATGGCGGGAAATTTGGGAAATGTGAGGATGCCAGGAGAGGTTTTAGTCAAAGACTACTCCTAGGTTTTTAACCGAGGAGCAGAAAGAAATGGGATGGTTATTTAGCAGGAGAGGTGGGATGCTGTTGAAGGAATTGAGGACTTGCCTGGACCCGATAATTATGGCGGTGGTTTTGGAATGATTGAGGACTAGGGAAATTTTTATGTGCCCATTCGTTGATGGAATTTAAGTCTTTTTGGATCTTGGGAATGGCCGAGTGAAGATCGGAAGGGTGAAAGGATACGTATATTTGGGAGTCATCGGCATATAGGTGATAGTTACAGGACTGGATGGAGTCGGGCAGGTCGTGGATATAAATGGAAAAAAGGATAGGAGAGATGCTTGGGCCACCCAGATTTTAGAGGGAAGAAGAAGGAGGTAAGGCCGTTGGGAAAGGGAGACAGCTTGGTGTCGATTGTTAAGGTAGGAGTGGAACCACGGATGGTGCTGGCGGAGAAGGAAAAACATTCGAGTTTAGAGAGGAGAGCAGAGTGAGGGACAGAATCGAAGGCTTTGGAAAAATCAAAAAGGACAAGTATAACATTCCGTTGGTCCATTGATTAAGAGATAAACAACCACACAAAAACAGCAGAATACAAATTTACGACTCACAACGCTGTTTCACACGGAACACGATGACACCACAAGAATAGCAGCACACTATGTGAATATGGAATACTTGGTTAAAAATTTATATTTATATCTTAAATTGTATTTTTTCCAAACAACATATGTTTTGTTATTTACCCAGGCCCTGAAGATGACCAAAATAAAGGTCGAAACGCGGCAAAAATAAGAAAAAGGTGTTTTTGTAAACTATCTGATTCTTGACCGCTCCTCATGACTTGAATGAAGTATGAAACAACAGGCCACTAGAAACGCACATTAAAAGATACGTAAAAACAGATCTAGTCGTTGTAATTAATTTGTATTCAAAAACATATGAAATGATTTTTTATTTTATTTTAGTTAGTGTGCTTAGATGACATTTTTTAGTTTTCATTTTTTATTGTTTAAACTTTAGATTTTTCTTGTAGGACTCTAAATCAACAATCTATTACTCGCTAATTTTTGACTCATGTTATGGCTATTCTTGTAATGAGCCTCCATACCCTCATCTTGACGGTCCTTCTCAGAATAGAAGGAAAGTACCTCACGATGGATACGTACTGCTGCATAAGGGAAGGTAAGAGGCATGTTCTTTGTCGGAATCCCGGTGGAAGACCGTCGAGAAACTGCACTGGATACCAAGAGAGACTGAGCGGGGGAGAGATGGATGATGTAGCGTACGAATTAAACAGACTAAGGGACGACGTAGCCCGGGGTAACGTCACCAATTGGCCGAGGGCAGCGGAGATGAACAAGTTAGAAGTAAACTTTGAGTTGACGATGATCGCGAAATCAATGGACGTCTTGTGTAGCTCTGACTTTTCCAAACACGCTCACAGCAGTTTCTTTTACCCAACGGTGTTCACTCTTTTGACGTCTACAGCCTACAACAAGTCTGAGTATCACCCATCCCCAGGGCAGTTCATATACGAAGAAATCGAGAGCTTCCGGGCGAATCCAGGATCACCTGCAGACTTGGAAAACTTTGACGTCACAACGACCAAAACTCCCATAATAGCAGCTCTGTACGGTTTTATGAGATGGGTCGGTTGCCACGCTCACACGCGCGATATTCCAGAGAGTGACGAAGAGCTGGCAAAACGAGAAAAAGACAAACTACCGCTCAAAGACCATTACCAAATTTTATGCGTTTTCGGGCCAAGTGAAGGTCTCAGGAAAAGTAAAGGCAGATCGTATACAAAGGGCCAACCGCGAACTCAGTGCTATTGGGAACTCGAAGGCCAAGATCCTTATTTTCCACACCTCTGCGCTTTCTCTCTGGGTACAGAAATAGCTTTGTTTCGCCCATTAAATTTCATTACATACTTCATAGCACTACTCAATCTCCGTCTAAAAGTCTACTCAAGTCCGTGAATGCTAAGGGGTCAAATTATAAAATTAAGAGAGTAAATAGACACATATGAGAATAATATCATATGTCTGTCAAAATCATAAAATTGCTAAACAAATAAATTAACTTATCCAAAACCTATTCAGGTTCTGTATTATATACAAAAAATTCCTATTATTATATAGGTACCGTAGATTTTAAATACTAAGAAATTTACATGTTTTTCAGAATGACAACGTTTGTATAAATTTTTAAGTATGATAGTTTGTGTAATTAATTAAGCAAATTGAACAATTGTAACGAATTACATCTAACACAATTCCTTTGGTTGAACAAGACAACTAGATAACCAACGGTATTTATCAGAAAAATACAAATTTTTAAAACTAAATAACAGGTAAAGGTTCTCACTAGAATTTGAGTTTACTTTTTAACTACCTTTATTGACCATAGGACTTGAACTACGCAAAAATCCTAGGGGAAAGGGTTGTAGATAGATTTTTACCTTTTTTACTAAATCAGTAACCACAAACTTATGGATTTTATGGAACTGCGAAATGAAACGTCTTTCCAAATTTAATTATTTCATTATTGGTTTGACATGTAGCTCTTTTAAATATATTACATTTTATAATACTGTATAAATGGTATTAAAAACACCAAATCGTCTTCGGGCTCTGCGCTGTGTGCAGATGACACTACGTTTGTACGACCCTCTTACAGAATTGTTACGATTTCTAAAGAACTAATGCTGTCTGTAGATAGATTCTTCAAATACTTCAGCAAGAGAAGATTAAGACCAAATAGCAGCAAAACAAGCTGTTTTGTTTTAGCCGTAGACTCATAGGGTTCCCCTTGAGGGTTGGTAACGAGGTCATCCCATCATCGACCAGGAGGGTTAAATACCTTCGCGTTCACTTGGAAACTGAACTAAATTTGGGCTTGTCGAGAAAAAATGATCAGCCGCTCTAGCACTGAAGTATATCAGTATATCGTAGCAACGAATTTCGATAGTATTAATAGATGAAACGTTTGGCCTAAGTGGTATGTCCAATCTGTGGATTTTTAGAAGGCCATATTTTTTGGGGGACATCATACTCTCACTACCTTGCTTGGGGTGTCAAGAACCCTATCCTGAATAGGTTAAGTTAAAAAGCCTGTGCTGTAAACGAAAAACACTTCTTGATTTATTTATATATTTACGTAACTATGTTATAGTGTTATCATTCTGTAAAAAATGTTGTTATTATTACAATTAATTAAGGAGGGAAAATTCAAAATTTGGGGTTGAGATGGGAGGTTGGTGTCCGAGTGGATCGAGGTCACGATAGCTCAAGTGGTAGAGCAGCGGCGTATCTAGCCGAAGATCGTGGGTTCGAAGCCCGCTCGTGCCATTGACTTTTTATCAAAACCTTAATTAATTGTAATATATTAATTGGTCAAGCGGACCACGAAATTAGTGAATTTAATAGTTGTTATTATTATGTTTCTTATTAAACCTTTATTTCAAAGTGTAATTTAAAACCTTTTTTTTCTTGGTAAAAAGTTTTTAGGCATGTTTTAGATGCCTCCCACAGATAATGTAGTTCTTTTAACGTCAAGAATTATTTGTTTCATTTGCGTGACTCAAAAAGTTATTTGTACAACTGTAGCGTCACGGTTTCGTTTAAAACTTTTTCTTTGGTTTCTTTTTATACTTTATAACGCTTCCTAATGACAGACTCAATGTTCTTCTGTTATCTAAACGTTAAATTGTTCTGAATTGGGGACTCTGTTGTTTTGAACAGTCACGAAGATTATATTTTTTCTTTAACTTAAACGATTTATGGGTTTTTACCACCTCGAAGATGTGTGATAGGTACGCTAGGTCTAGATTTGAAACTTTTGAAGGAGAGCACATCACCAAATCATTCCCCGAGATTAAATGGTCCAAAATCTTGGGGTTTGTGAACAGGTCCAAGAGGACACGTGAGCCGTCCAAGTCCCGGACCTTTTAGGGAAAGGGTACGAGTCTACCCAGGCACTTAACCCCTCCGGTCATGGTCGCCCACCCTGCATAATATATATACTTGAAACTATTCGTTGCTGACTGTATTTCCAATGTTCTAAAGGTTTGAAAGGTTGTTGGTGGTTTGCAAGGAAAGTCACCAAAACACCAGAAAATTATTTAGTGAAAGATTAAAATTAAACTAAAAATTTGTTACGTAGTTCTTATTAACGCATATTACCTCCTCTGACTTGCGGGGGGCCTTAAGTCTCCTAGATATAGAGTAAATAAGCGACCTAAATAAGCGATTTCTTATGAAGCAGAATCTCATTCTTCAACAAGTGCGATTTTGAAGCTGTTCAACGCTTGTTGAGGCGGTGAACGATGTAACCGTCTCTTTATTATGTCTCATTCTATACTATTCATATCAGCAGAACGCGCTGGCCAATTCATTGTGGTAATCCCTACATCTTCCAAGTAATGGAAGACAATCCGAGATACATGTCATACATTAAGACGAAGTTGTGCCCAATAAATGGAGCGAATGGGACCACAGCTTCCAGAAGAACTTCCTCAATGTACCTTAGTATAGTTAAAAATCTATTGTGTACATAATGAGATCGATACGGGCATGGTTGTTGATTCATCCCATACCCTAACTGACGGCCTTTGGGCGCGACTCTCGCTTAGCACATGAGGCAAAGCGTTATCCACACTCCGTCCCGGTCATCTCATTGACTCAAATCAAACGGACACTCTTCTGTGAAGAGAACTGCTGCCCAAGCGAGGTGCTGATTTGCGAATACACGCCTTTATACTCGATGCCACTCCAGTAGTCGAGAACCTGATGCGAGACGTCTAGGGACAGCCTTCTGTTGAGTGTTCCAGAGCTCATCGTTACATTACGGACCGTTTGGGGTTGACTATCATAGAACCCGTTAAATGACGGTTCAGAAGAGTGATAAAACGATCATCTCTAGCCGTCGTGCATCGCGGCGACTTTACCTTCTCTTCGGTCGAGAATGACGGTGGCCCTAAACTCCTGCAGACGATCTTGGCACTACAGGAACTTGGGCTATGTAACGGACGCACGTCCGTCGTTGGCCAAAGTAACTGCGCGGTCTTCTCTTTACATATTTTGTACTCAAAATATTATTTCATAAAAGAAAAAAATGAACTCATTCCATTTTTTTTTGTTGGAAAATAAAGAAATATATATCCAATAAGTGTTAGATTGTTTGTTGTCTTTAAGTATAGAAGGATTTCCAAATAGCAAAGAATTTTTTATAAATTACATTAGTTATACTTTTTATCTCAGGTTTGGTTGAGATGAAAACGTTTATGTCACAAGTGGGATTTGAACCCACGACCTTCGACTCAATACGCGGCTGCTCTAACCACTTGCTATCGTGATTTCGTCTAGAGAAAAGGAATCCGACTCTTCAACAAAAGCAGTTGTGTCTTTCTTTATCATTTAACAAAAGTTTTCTATAGGATTCTTGTCAGGAGGACTTGTTGGCCAATTCATTGTGATAACACCTACGTCCTCCAAGTACTGGGTGACAACTCGATCTACGTCGCCATCACGTGAAAAGATGGCGTCAAATGAGGATGAAATTTTTCAGCAGTGCAGAAATAGTTTAAAAATGCCAAAACAACTAGCGTTAACTTATAGAATGATTTGAGGAAATATATCGAGGACGTCAAATCACGGATAGTTGAAATGAGTCTAGTGCATTGAACAAGGGAACTAGGAAGATGCAATGAGCAGAAGGTTGCAGTGTTTGAGAAGTACAAAACCCCGCTTCCTAGCATCAATCACTATTATCATCATCATAAACTGTCCATAATAAACAACCTAATAGAAATAGACATATATAGAAAACCCACAACTAGAGACACTATAATACCAGCGGATTCTTCCCACCCATGGTCCCAAAAGGCTGCTGGTTTCATTTGGCTAATAGACCGGATGTTAAAATTTCCGCTAACACCTGATAACTATAAAAAAGAATTAAAAACTATTAAAACCTTAGCAAAAAACAATGGGTATCAAGAAATATTTATTGATAGGTTGCTAGTTAAAAGAATAAAAAAATTAACTTTAAACGAATCAAAAATAAGACTCAGCCACCCCACCACAAATGAATCATTAGGTTTCCGTTGTTTGCCATACATTGGTGAATTATCAGAAAAAGTTAGTAAAATTTTTAAACAAGAAGGTTTTAGAATAGCTTTTAGAAGTACGAGTTCACTTAAAAACATCCTCTCAAAACCTAAAGACAAAGCAGACAACTTGGCAAAAAGCGGGGTTTACCAACTCAATTGTAATGATTGTGATATTAAATATATAGGACAAAGCGTAGAGAAATGAAAACAAGAGTAAACGAACACTTGCCTAAATCGAGCAAATTTTCGGAATTTAAGGACCATCTAAAAGAAACAAAACATAATTTCAATTCAAATCTAAATACAAGAGTGTTACATAGTTTCAACAAAGGGAAAGAATTAGATTGGTTTGAGAAATTTGAAATTAAAAAATGTAAAATTGAACATAGTGATAAATGCATTAATAATATAACAGATTTTTATCTACCTCCCATTTTAAATATGTACATAAATAATATCAAACATCCAAATAATTAAATTAATTATTTTAATTGTTATTATTTTTATAGTAATTTAATAACATTAAGTATATACTAGTATAATATTTATTTGTGTTATAATTTCCGCGTTTCGCACGTTCAAATTGAGCGCCATTAAACAAATCAGCTGGTAATTGGAACGTCGCGTTGGCGGAGGTATAAGCGGGTTCACTTTGGCAATTCACGTCGAGAGACGTGGTTGTCCTTCAACCTGATGATGAGTTAAAAGGCTCGAAATCCGGATCGTTGCAAAACAACTTACTGTGAGTAGGAACTATCTTTTTAAAAAGGATTGAACACCACACTCACTCCATCATTCATCATTTCTATCATATATGGTTAGTATTAACATCATTAGCCCATGTTTCTACGCCTTTTTGAACGAAAAATTTATTTCTTAATGCAGACAAAAACATTTGATTTATGAAGTAACGAATACCACTGTTTATGTAGTGTTTTTTTTATGCAGAAAATATATTTCAAGATATTCGTTAATTAAATTTAACATAATTTAATTTCAAATCGTTATACTATCTTGGTTATACTTATCCAAATGCATCATAAGTCAATACACAACGGTGTATTTAATAGGCAAATGAGGTATTCTGGTTCTCCTCCAAGTCATGGAACAGACAGAAATTAACACAGTTTGCTGATAAAGGCACAAAACGGGGGCTAAGCAATTATACGAATCGTGTTTATGCTTTGCCCCGCGCGTTTTAACGAAAATCAATGTTGATATTCAATAATACAGCTTATTGGCGTTAAGTCTCAGCATAAAAATAGCTTCATACCCTTTTGACGTAAAGTAGAGACTACAAGGAAGAAAATTCGGAGAAAGCCATGGTCGAAAATCTAACGCCAAATCATCTAATTGGTAAATTTAATTAAATGATATAAATTATTAAAACTTTGTGGTGTTTACTGACCGTTAGTCAGTGATTATTCGGTGATCGTGAGAGCGGTCTGGTGTGACGTAGGTTTTAGAAAACCATTTTCTTCATCGTGCCAACGTTTCAATCTTTATTGAGATCATCTTCAGGGCCTGGGATTTATAAACATTGTTTAAATTTTACAAAACATGTAGGATGTGAAAAGATGAATTTATACAAAAAAAATTTAATCTAAAATTTTCTAGCATGGTACAAATTCATTTGTTTAATCTAAATTTTCTAGCATTCTATAAAATCGTTTTTTTAATTTAAAATTTTCTAGCATTGTATAAATTCATTTTTTAATCTAAAATTTCTAGCATTGTATAAATTCATTTTTTAATATCCTACATGTATTTGTAAAATTTAAACAATGTTTATAAATCCCAGGCCCTGAAGATGATCTCAGTAAAGATTGAAACGTTGGCACAATAATGAAAATGGTTTCCTAAAACCAACGTCACACCAGACCGCTCTCACGATCTCCGAATACTCTTGTTAAAACTGTTACTTTTTAATTAACCTTTTTACACAGCCGAAAAAATTCGAGAAAAAACTGGTAAAATCCAACTCCGTTGACAATTAACCACTGCCAATCAGTGAAGATGCCCAAAAGCAATAATACAATGAACCATGCTATAAGGATAGACAGACCAAAATGGGCGGAAAACGACTAAACTATCTATTTTAAAATGTTAAAATTGCCAACGCTAGAATACACAGAATACAATATAAATACAATAATATAAAACAATATAACCAGGGCATAAAAAAATATTTCACAATATTTGTCGTTACAAGTTGACTTATGAACACAAGCGACTGAATCCCCATAAACGACTTTAACTTTGAAGTGAACGGACGATACTAATGACTAAAAAGTCTACTAGACAACTTAAATCTGAAACCAATAATGGGCAGACGAGGGTTCATCCAAACCTTGCAATCTCATGAGAAACCCGACCCAACAATCACTAATCCTTAGATCCTTTGTCAACGTCCCGTTCTCTGTTTCAAACCGCACCATCTATAACGACCTAAATGTTTCCTTCATATAAGATGTTGCAAGTTCCATTTAGAACAATTCCACAAGTCTAATCCTCACGTACAACAACTTTCCTCCGGATCTCTTCCCAATAAACCTTATCCACGTCTAAACCGACAATGGCTCTCTGACCTGCTCTCAGTAAGGGTGTTTATTGGTTTTTTGCAATTAATCAATGATCTAGAAGTGCTTTCACTGGATAGCGTCTCCTTTCGATTTAATGTCTTATTACATCAATGAAAAATCTGATTTAAAAAATGTTGCTCCTCTAACAAGCAAAACTTCCCAAAATATGTTTTTTAAAAGACGATCAAGAACGAAGAAAAAGATAACGCGTTGTCAATTTGAATCAGATTTTCTGAGTGAAAAAAATGAAATAAGTATCATTTTTCTTAATTGAAAGAGTACTAAAAATCAGGAAAAACAGCTTTTTAACCTTGAGTGTCTATCAGTTACAAAGGAATGATTAAGCTAACAATTTTTGCTAGTTATGAAATTACTTTTGGGTATTTATAAAACTTAATACTTTCAAAAAACAAACTTAAGGAAATAGGTTAAGTACAAAAGGAAAATATAGTCATTTTAACATTTTTCAATTACCTATCATTAAGCCCACATGTTTAACGTTAAAAATAATTTTCCTATAAAATATTAATATCATTTAATGTTTATTATACAATCCTGTCTTCTGTTACCAAATAAATCATTACAAAACTGTAATTTATAAAATTCTTAATTGAAAGTGTTTTAAAAATTTAGGAAAAACAACTTTTTAACCTTGAGTGTCTATCAGTTACAAATGAATGATTACACTAATAATTTTTGTTAGTTATGAAATTATTTGTTAGTATTTATAACACTTAAAAACTTTAAAAAACATGAACTTAAGGAAATAGGTTCAGGACAAAAGAAAAACATATCGTTTCAACATTTTTCAACTACCTATCATTAAATCCAAATGTTTAACGTTAACAATAATTTTCCTATTAAATATTAATATCATTTAATGTTTATTATATAATCCTGTCCTGTGTATAATTACGCTCAAGATCTGGTAAACGAAATTTTAATATGATTATTAGTAGTAATAACAAGATATAAATTAAATAAAACGAAAGTTTTTCATGAGATGTTGAACATAATTGCAAAGTATTTCAACATTATTTCCGAAATATATAATAAATAGAAAAATTAATAGATAAGCAGTTTTATGTAAATGAACTAATAAAACGGAACGTTGAAGATATAAACAAAGAAAATATGCTTAGTATGTATTTTAAAATTGATAAAAAAATGCCTTTCATTTTCGTTAAATTTAACCAAAACTGATTATTAGCAAAAAGTAAACAATAGCAGCCTGACGTATTTTTGAGCGTTAACCTCAAGATTTTCATTTAGTATTCTGATTAATCTATGACAGTTGTAATTAATTTTGCACAATTTCTACTAAGCAGAATTTATTATATATATAACTTTATTATATATAACTCCCAAGTCCAACTATTTTTCTTTTCTTAGACTCAACTATTTAAAGCAAGCGTTAACCATATGGTTTCTGTGATAAGTAAAACTCCAAAAAGAGAAAGAGAGGGTGAGAGAGAGACATAGATAGAGATAGATAGATAGGTATATATATATAAAGAGAGAGAGAGAGAGAGAAAGAGAGAGAGAGAGAGAGAGAGAGATAGAGATAGATAGATAGAGAGAGAAAGAGAGAGAAAGAGAGGGTGAGAGAAAGACATAGATAGAGATAGATAGATAGGTATATGTATATATACATATAGATANGAGAGAGAGAGAGAGAGAGAGAGAGAGAGAGAGAGAGAGAGAGAGAGAGAGAGAGTATTAGTGACAGAGAGAGAGGAGTGTTAGAAAGAAATTACAGTATCGGCTTTAAACAAGTGTTAACCACATTTTTTCTTTGTTAATATTATTAAATTCGACTGATATTTATTCTTAATACAAATTTTAGTCAAAGTGTGATGTTGGCATTCATAAACGATTGTTGCAGCATCTGATTTAAAACGACAAGAATCCCATGTTTTTCGTGTGAAAAGCTTTGCCAATACATGCTAAGGAAAGTGGTTCTTAAGTCGTTATTATAATTACTAATTCGTTTCAGAGGAATGCTGATGAAACGTAAAAACTAATTTATTTAATTAAGTTATTTATTTTTCTACAACAAGTCTTAACCACATGTTTTCTGTGTTAATACATACTGCCTATATTAAAAGATTGCAATGTTTGCCAATTAATTTTGCACAATATCTGCTAAGCTTAGGTTTTTAACCATAAGAATATCATTGCTTTACACAATAAACATTTTTTCATTCGGTTTAGATGAAAATAAAATAATTTTGATGTTTTTCTACACGAGCATGCTGAAAGTTTTAATTAAACAAACAGGAAAGTTTTAGAAAAACTAAATAGCACAGTTTGTACTGGAGAGAGACTGATAATTTGTTTGTTATATGAATTTTAGCCAATGTGATGGTGGTGAACATAAATAATTTTATCATTTGTTCCAAAATGTAATTTGATAACGCTAGTTTATCGTAAATTTTTGACTTAATGACACAAAATTGACAATATCTCCTCACGAAAATAGTTTTTAAGTAGTTATTACTACTAACAGTTTTACCAAAGAACTGTGATGGTTGGAAAAGAAGAAAACTATTTTAATTTTTAGACCATAATGAAATGAGAAAGTTTTCCACTTGCTATATGATAATTCGTTCTTTACTCAAATTACACCAAAGTGTGATATCGAAGAACATAAGCAATTTTGTAGCGACTGTTCAAAACTATCATTAACCCCATTTTTTCCGTTCTTGTTGATGTAATACCGCAAATTTAAGACACTATCTGCTAAGTAAAATTCCATTATAAGTTTTTAAATTAGTGTTAAATTAAGAATAGTCTAGGGGGTGTATCAATGAATGCTGACGAAAGGTGATGGACAAAGGTGAAAGCTAATTTATTTTTTTTCTTCATTTATTTACCTTTATATATACACGAACATATTTATCGATGTTGTTTTCACTATTATATACAGAGACACTCGCGATCACTGGCAAATGAATACTGAAAGCTCGGAAGGCGGGAGTCCACCGTGCTTATATCAAGCATGCGCGTTTTCGAAAAAAGCTCCTGCCCGACCGTTGCTTCCTGGTCAGAAGGCCTCGAAGGTCCGTGCCGCCTCTCGGGGGTGTTTCGACATGTCACCCTGCCCGAGGGGGTTGACGTACTTACCCTTTGTTTTGCACACTCATCGTGGTAGTCGTTACAATTTTTTTCTGTGTTCGTTGATATTCAAACGGTCTTTATTCAATTCTAAAACCTGATTGAAACATCAAATTCTGAATGCAATGCATATTTTTGATGTTTTGGAAAGGGTTTGTAAAAACAAAATGTGTAGTTCCATCGTCCTCTAATCATCGTGGTCGTCACTAATGGTTGGTCTGTGGGTTATGTTGTCAATGTTGTCCTTTTTGGACAATTGGAACCTCGGACGATGGAAAAATGCCTAACTCGTCTGGCAATAAAACTAAATAAAAAGAGTGAAGCAACGAGTATATCGTAGTGTGCATTCTCGCTGGGGGGGGGGGTTCTGTCAAAAGCTTTTCAATATTTAGCCATCGGTGGTTGGTCTTTGTGTTGTCTTCTATCTAAGACAATTGTAACCTCTGAAGATGTCAAGTGTCAAAACTCAAAGAGACACAACCACCAAAAATGTCCTACCATGATCGTTTCCAACATCAATCACAAACACAAGCAAGCTATGTTTAAGCTCAACAATCAACTCTCATATGTCGAACTTTGGTAAGACGATCAAACAATTGTGCTCAGTCCCTTGAATTTTGAAATATGTATATATATATATATATACATATTTCAAAATTCAAGGGACTGAGCACAATATATATATATATATATGCTTATGATTTACATCAACAATTAAAAAGAAAACATGGTTAAGATTAGGGTTAAAAGTAGTCGGCATTTACTACATTACGTACCACGATCTTTATTGGTGCTATTGTACATTCTATTATAATCTAGAATATTTCGTTTTTTTTATTGCTTTTTATCAGATCCCAAATCTTTGTTAAGGGCTCGTTGAATATCTTTCAGGTTTTGGCTTTTCCTCTCTCAGGAGTTTTTGCTGCTCAGATTTTGTTGCTACTACGACTCTAACTACATTCCTCAGGTGTCTGCAGAATCCAGTCAGCAGTCCTACCATCACTTAAGACCTCACAACTGTCCTAGGTTTATTATGTTTGCCTTTAGTCTGTGCGCTGGTCCTTTGGAGGAACTTTTTCGCAATCCTCTATGCTAGGGTACAGTCGCATTGATCACAGGACTTATTTTTAATCCTTATCTGGTGGATCTACGAAAACGTTAATTTTTATCCGGAAACCCCCCCCCCCTTGGTCACCGCAAGACATGCCATAGACCTGGTCCTATTGTTTGGTATGCTGTAACCTAGTAATTCAGTAAGTGCTGATCAGTCAATACGTTTCTTCAACAACTTCCAACCAAAAACAACAGTAGCTTCATCCTGGAGATAATTAAACAATTTGAACAAATAAACAACTTTTAAAATTTGCTAAAATTTTGTTAAAAAAATAATGCGTAACAAATGTGTGTAGACGTAACTTATTGGCTTTTACTCGTTCAACCTGATCCTCTACCGAGTACACCAGATAATAATGATGGAGTGATTCTGTGGCTAGGAGAGGATTGGATCGAGTTGCGAGTTGTGTGTAGGTATGTCGACAGAGTAGATGCTGAAGAGAATTGGGCTTGGATACTACTTGTGGAACGCCAGCTTCGATTGACGCTGACCACATTTTTATTATTAAAAAATTAAAATTTATCGAGTAGAAATGGAGTTACAAAACAAAAAAGAAATAGACCAACTGTTCGTCAGAAAAATGTTGGCTACCCTTTAAAAATCTTGCCTGTGCTTTCCTAAAATCATTCCTGACTGGCCAAGATCTCCTAAGTGCAATTGTTTTCTTCCCAAGGACTAAGACAAATTGAATTATTGTACTACAAACTATCATTTCAAGAGAAAAAAAAATTGGTTGCGAACATGACATAAATATTATTAATTGTTTGTTATAAAAAACAAGTTAAAAATCTCAAGGAATGTACATTTCTGCTTTAGTGAATATTAAAACTGTCAAATGACTTCATAAAACGTGTAATCGTGTTTTCATAAAATTATAAACTGAAAGTCATGTATTCTTTTATTTAATTATGAAAAATATTTGAAAGGAATAAAATATGTTCTTAAAGCTTTCATGCTTCATTTGCCAAATAGAAGGCAAAATAAACATGCTAAGTAATACCTGAAATATTTATTAAAAAATTAGCCATTCAATGTACATCACATTCTACTTGGTAAATTTTCCAAGAATATATATTATATCTTTATGTTTATCAAATAAAAACCTTTAGATTTACTTTTTTGTCATCATCCTTTTATTTTCTACATTTGAGTCATAAAGTAATATTAAATCTCCAACCTGACCCAAATAACAATTAATGCGATGGAACCGTCGTACTTTCCGAACTTTTAACACTGTCAAAAACGTGTATTTCAATCAAACTCAGAATTTTTCTTTCAAGCGCAAATCTACACAAGTTTACGACACCGTGAATATGAGGATTAAAGTTCAAAGTTAAACTCGTGAACCCAACTCTTTTAATTTAAAATTCAACCTGTAATTTCCATGTTTTATTAAGATATTAAAATTTCAATAATAAATTAATATTTTCCTTTGAAAAAAGTTTGGTTTTTTTCACTGCTATGTGACCAATTCATTCAAGTGTCATTATCTGTACTTATGTGTATTCCAAACAGTCCAAGTCTGCTGAAGTTGTACAACCGCCTGTATTCACTCATCTTGGCATTGTGTCTTGCCAATTTCCATTTGCTGATGTTCACTAGCTCTGCTCTAACTCAGCACGGATCTTATCCTTTGATTTTGGTCAGTTTCCAATATTTTATACACCCTCCGAAGCCGAGCCAATGGCCATCATAGATTACCTCCAATATTGTGTACAGTTTAGACCTTTGAATGTACTTTTATCATCAATATAGTTTTATTTTGAAATATGGTCTGATTTCAATATAAATGGCCATTAATAGAAAAAGATTGCACGTACAAAGAAAAATACAGTGTTCTTTGTTGGATGGAAGCGATAGGAGCCCGTGTGATCGATAACGGTAAAAACCATCTGGGGTTCGAGCACCTGCTGCACTTAAATCGAAAAAAGAGCAAAAGAGGAAAATCGAGAACAAGCATTAGTTTTGATCATGCTGTCAAATTGTTTGACGTGCCCTTTTCATGCCCAGGGGGAAATTGGTTTTTGTGAAAAGGGTGCGAATAATAGAGAGCATACATTTGCACTTCCAAAAAATAAAAATAAATATTTCTAGAAAACTGGATTTATATTCATACATATAATAACTGATTATGAAAAAAAAACTAAATAGGAAACATAATATGTATAAATCATTTAACGCATAGAGCCCATACCCAATGCTACAAAATGATCGATTTATTATTGTTTAAGTATTTTGTAGTAGTGTTACATGTAGTATTTTTTTTATCAAATTGCATAAAATACAGACAATACTGTTTTGGTGTTGTATACAACCCTAAAAGTAAATATAAACTGCTAAAGGTCGGATTCGGTCGGATTGCCAGTAGTACTGTCCTGGCCCATTCGAAGTCTAATGGCCCGTAACAACAATGATTTATATGATCCCATTGAAATAAAACCTTGAATTATAAATGTACGTCGCACTCCTTAAATATAATAGTGCATCAACAAAAACCGTGCACTGTGAAGTTTTGCGTTGGTTAAAGTGATCTTAGCGTCCAAAAGATAATAAGGATCTGCCATCCTAAATAATAAGTAAATCAATAAGAAAAATAAATGTAAGTAATTAATTTTCTAAAAAAAAGAAGAAGAACCGATTACAGATCATCTTTTTTTACTAAAATTTAGTGATTTCATTTATACCAATTAATTAATTTTAATGTATGTCTTATAGTTTTTGTGTCAGCTGTTACTTTCACAACAGAGCGTAATATATAATGGATTTTTTTTTAGTTTTTATGTTAAAAAAGCTCCTCCACAACAAAAGGATGCGTATTAGATGTCTGAAAAAACAATTGAAAAAAAAAATAGTTATTTTATATTGTCAGTATAATCATAATACTCCTTTCTCTTTAATTAGATCTAAATTAAATGCTGACCAGGACCGGTAGGACGGTATAAAACAAACTTTAAACTATACAGATGACCCATGAACAGACTTCAAGATTTCACGAGCTTATTCTGCATGTCAAATAGTACGAAAAAATACTTTTTGTTTATAGTCTGATTTCTATTGCATTCGAAATTCTGACAAGCCATTTCATAAAGGCCGCCAAAGCGGTATGAACAATCGATAAGGCAGGGACGTTCCAACGATTGAGGAGGCAGAAGAGCAGGACGGCGAAGGCCTAAAGCCAGACACACACTTACACGATGCTACGCCATGCGACGCTACCCGACGCAAATCCAAACTCCAATTTTCCATAAGGTTGCATTACCCCCGTGCACATCTACCCGATCATATGCCACGCTAACCTACCCGACTGTCTGCGATCCCCACTGTCCAGATTTTCGTCGGGTCGCATCGAGTACAGTCGAAGACAAAAGAACCGGACACTCATATTTTTATTTATTTACTCAGATAAGTGCAATTGTTTTCTTCCCAAGGACTAAGACAAATTGAATTATTGTACTACAAACTATCATTTCAAGAGAAAAAAAATTGGTTGCGAACATGACATAAATATTATTAATTGTTTGTTATAAAAAACAAGTTAAAAATCTCAAGGAATGTACATTTCTGCTTTAGTGAATATTNAACAATTTATTAGTTGGTTGTGCTCATAAAATTTAACTACCAATTTATTACAAAGTTTTGCTCAAAATAGTGCATTAAGAATAAAAGATGCGTTGCGATTGTGATAGTGATTATTGCGATAAACGCTGTGGACTGTACGCGACGTGTGCTTTCGTCGGATAGATGCGCACACCCCACCAAAACGTGGCAAGGCGTCGGGTAGCATCGGGTAGCGTCGCATGGCGTAGCATCGTGTAAGTGTGTTCCCGGCTTAAGGCGAAGCCACGCTGGATTTGGAGTTACGGTCAGTCTAATAAAAGCGCCAGAAGAGAAAATAAAAGTGACATGATCAAAGACAAAAAAACTGCTTGTGAAGAATTCTTGTCGGGTGGTGCTCATTCAACAAGGTTCGTTACTCTATACTTTACATCTTGTCCAGTGAAAAAGATACCGAAAAATAACTTTATACTTAATTATATAAACTAATTTTAGTGATAAGAAAATATTCTCTTTCCTCCTTAGTTTCTTTATAATAAGTAACCTTTGATAACATTTTATTGATTCTGTTATTTGTTTGTAATATAAGAACTTTTTTATGTTAAATAGCTATTAACTTATTTTTTACTTTTTATTTTTTTACAAACATATTAATTCCCCAACGTCATAAGTACGCTCCCACAACGTTATAAAATATCTATTTTGTGTTACTTCAACCTTTTCACGTTTCCCACAAAGCCCCCGCTTCGAATAAAATATTAATCCTACTGTAAATATGGCTGCATCAATGGAAAGAGAATTAAAAATCCTATATAATTCATTATGGCTTTTATGGTGACTTTAAGCAGACAAAGTACAAAATCGGATAGAAAATAAACTTTTACGAGTTTCAAAAGTTCTTGTCTAAAGTTGAAATAAGATTTTCTCGGTCATATAAACTCGTGTCTATGTCTCCTGGATGATTCTAGGCATCCTCGGCATGTTTTCTTAAATAAATAAAAAAGTAACTCTTGTCTTACAGAAGGGTTTAAACCGCCTACACCCTATGGTGTTGTGGTACTAAAAAGTCAAACCAATCTACAATACTTTGTATTATTTAATCTTTTTATGTAAGGTTTTGGTTAAAATTACAAAGTTAGTATCACGAGGGTTGTACGTGTTGTAGGTTGAGATGGGAAGTTGGTGTCCAAGTGGGTCGAAATCGCGATAGCTCAAGTGGTAGGTCAGCGGCGTATTTAGCCGAAGGTCGTGGGTTCGAATCCCGCTCGTGACATTAACTTTTCATTTCAAACAAAACTTTACATAAAAAGTTTAGAGAATTGAAAGAAGTAATTTGGTATAGACCACCAAATATAATTGAATTAACTTTGTATTATTTTCAATCAAAACGTCATGCGACAAAACGGGATTCGAACCAAGAACAACTAATGTGGCAAATGCAAGTAGGGCTCGCTACCACTCGGCCACCATGGTCAGTTGTATTTCGTGGTCCGACTATCTAAATAACTTCTTGCAATTAATTAATCTTTTTTATGTAAGGTATTGGTTGAAATTGGTAAAAAAGGTATTGGTTATGAAAAAGTTAGTGCCACCAGCGGGATTCGAACCCACGACCTTCGACTCAACACGCCGCTGCTCTAACCTCCTGAGCTATCATGACTTCACACTAACTTTTTCATTTCAACCAATACATTACACAAAATGTATACATATCAATATTGTCTCGTAAACTCAGTGTGTCTAGCCCTTCCGCCAACTGTATCTGGACAAACATCTATCGTAGCCCGCGCATTTTTACTTTTTCACCGTTTTTCCTTCAAATCTCTGGTCACGGCTCAGTAGGGGCGTTCTACCACCTTACGGAAATGTCACGGCCACATCGGTCTTCCTCAATCGATGTCTTCTCTCACAAGTGGTGAAGGGTACCAATTCAATAATACCAATTCAGAGAGAGAGAGAGAGAGAGAGTGTGTGTGAGAGAGAGAGAGAGAGAGAAGAGTAAGAGAGAGGGAGATATAGGTAAAAGTAAAAACCATTCTAAAATTAATTTGACTGGTTTCCCTTCACCACTTGTGTGCCAATTCAGAGAGAAAGAGAGAGAGAGAGAGAGAGAGAGAGAGAGAGAGAGAGAGAGAAGAGTGAGAGAGAGGGAGATATAGGTGAAAGTAAAAACCATTCTAAAACTAATTTGACTGGTTTCCCTTCACCACTTGTGTACCAATTCAGAGAGAGAGAGAGAGAGAGAGAAGAGTGAGAGAGAGGGAGATATAGGTAAAAGTAAAAACTATTCTAAAACTAATTTGACTAGTTTCCCTTCACCACTTGTGTACCAANAGATATAGGTAAAAGTAAAAACCATTCTAAAACTACTTTGACTTATTTTCCATTCACGCAAAAAAATGCATTCTTACAAGTAGAATCTTTCGAACCGTATGTACAAAATTGGATCACAAAGTCGACACCCTATACACTTTCACTATTAACGTATTGTGACTAGACATCAAGTCTGTGGGAACTCAATATTCCTCCACAGATCCATCCATATACACTTACTCATTCACGTAAATAAATACAATCGTACAGTATGAAAGATATAATTCATGTGTGAGAGGTGGAATGCTATCGTGTGTTTTAATAGCTGAGCGGTCGTTCATACTTGTCTAAAATGTGCTTCGCTTCATTTTCTCGATTTTGAATAAACAGTAATGCATTAAACATTGCTTTGTTTATTAATATGTGTATGTTAGAAGAAGACTATTTTTCTTTATTAAAAAGAAAATCTTTGTTATTTCTAATGCTAATATTAAGCTCCGATCCAATGTCAGAATGGTCGTCAGAAGGCTATTTTTTAAGAGGAAATCTTTTCAGGAAGAATAGCGTTTTTTTAAATCATATATTTCGTGGTCCGATTGGCCAAATAACTTTTTTCAATTAATTAATCTTTATGTAAGGTATTGGATGAAATGAAAAAGTTAGTGTCACGAGCGGAATTCGAACNCTGCTACCTTGGGCTTTACTTAGGCGACTTACATGGAAACCAAATACAATACTTAAATGTTAAGAAGTTAGCAAAATATAAGGACTATTTAGGCAAGTAGGGCTCGCTACCACTCGGCCACCATGGTCAGTTGTATTTCGTGGTCCGATTGGCCAAATAACTTTTTTCAATTAATTAATCTTTATGTAAGGTATTGGATGAAATGAAAAAGTTAGTGTCACGAGCGGAATTCGAACCCACGGCCTTCGGCTAAATACGCCGTTGCTCTACCACTTGATGAGCTATCGTGATTTCGATCCACTCGGGCATCAACTTCCCATCTCAACCTACCTTTCGAATTTTCCCTCCTTTTTGCCATTTTTCAAATGTCATGTAATCAGGATTCGATTCTCGGGAAGGATCGACTTGCGAGTTGTGTGTAGGTATGTCGACAGAGTAGATGCTGAAGAGAATTGGGCTTGGATACTACTTGTGGAACGCCAGCTTTGATTGTCGCTGACCTCATTATTATTATTAAAAAATTAAAGTTTATCGAGTAGAAATGGAGTTACAAAACAAAAAAGAAATAGACCAACTGTTCGTCAGAAAAATGTTGGCTACCCTTTAAAAATCTAACCTGTGCTTTCCTAAAATCATTCCTGACTGGCCAAGATCTCATAAGTGCAATTGTTTTCTTCCCAAGGACTAAGACAAATTGAATTATTGTACTACAAACTATCATTTCAAGAGAAAAAAATTTTGGTTGCGAACATGATATAAATATTATTAATTGTTTGTTATAAAAAACAAGTTAAAAATCTCAAGGAATGTACATTTCTGCTTTCGTGAATATTAAAACTGTCAAATGACTTCATAAAACTGTAATCGTGTTTTCATAAAATTATAAACTGAAAGTCACGTATTCTTTTATTTAATTATGAAAAATATTTGAAAGGAATAAAATATGTTCTTAAAGCTTTGATGCTTCATTTGCCAAATAGAAGGCAAAATAAACATGCCAAGTAATACCTGAAATATTTATAATAAAATTAGCCATTCAATGTACATCACATTCTACTTGGTAAATTTTCCAAGAATATATATTATATCTTTATGTTTATCAAATAAAAACCTTTAATTATTTTCAACCAGTACTTAGGTACGTTTATAAATAGATTCTCGGGAAGGATTTTTTAAAAATATTGTTTGTCGTCCTTTCTCACGGTTGGATGGATTCAAGTGGGAATCGGCACCGATTTTTCGCTCATCACGCCAATGAAACCAGGCGTTTCACAAGGATCCTAGGTCGAATACTCTGCATCATCTACACTACGGACATATGTACACATAGAAAGACACACTCAAACCTTATGCGTACGATACCGCAATCTTATCTACAGTCCAATCCTAACCTAGCCACAGAAGCAAATGCAACCTCAATACCGACTCACTCTATGGCGGATAAGGTTGAACGAGCAAAAACCAACAAATTAAGTTTACGGTCAAACAACCTACCCACTTGCTCGTAAACAACAGATAACACCACCATCTAATTTAGCCTGCTACCTTGGGCTTTACTTAGGCGACTTACATGGAAACCAAATACAATACTTAAATGTTAAGAAGTTAGCAAAATATAAGGACTATTTAGGCACTTACTGGGACAAAAATCAACACTAAGCGTATGTGACAAACCAACCGACATCAGTATATTTGGACTTACGGAGTCTGTGAGGAGAGTACTGTGAGGCTCAGCCAAACCCTCCAACATCCATCAAGCCTTTCAAACCAAAGTTATCTGCCGTATCATCAACGTTCTCTTCTACGTCACCAATCAAATGATCCATAAAGATTTCCGCTTTAAAGTATGTACCCTAATCCACTAGCCTAACTTTTTCCTCAACGTCCCACCCCTATAAATCCTCCAAGCCGTTTAAAACGACAATAGCCTCATGACCTCCTATCTTAACCTTACCAACTAAATAAAACAAAGTTCCAGCACTGGCTAATTTGCATGAGTGGAACTGCGGGGCTCAGCCAAACCCTCCAACTTTCATCGAATTCAAGCCTTTTAATCCAAAGTTCTCTCCCGTATCATCAACGTTCCCTTCTACGTCACCAATCAAATGATCCATAAATATTTTAGCTCTAAACTATCCACCTTAGCCCACTAGCCCAACTCTTTCCTCAATGTCCAACCCCTATAAATCCTCCAAGCCGTTTAAAACGACAATAGCCTCATGACCTCCTATCTTAACCTTACAACTAAATAAAACAAGTTCCAGCACTGGCTAATTTGCATGAGTGGAACTGCGGGGCTCAGCCAAACCCTCCAACATCCATCGAATTCAAGCCTTTCAACCCATAGTTATCTGCCGTATCATCAACTTTCCCTTCTAAATCAATCCATATTCCATTCTAAATATAAATCCTCCAAGCCGTTTAAAACAACGATGGCCTCGTGGCCTTAATATCACCTTATCTTAACCTTACCAACTACATAAAAATGAGTTCCAGCACTGGCTGGTTTCTCTCCCCATGCCTCCTGGTCTGATGCTTACATAACTATACTATTTGCTCAATGTGTAATTTTGTGTACAGATAGCAATAAATATAACAAATTAAAAAATATTTACATTAAAACAAAACAACAATTTAAAGCATTATAGAAAACTTTTATATCAATGATGATACTGGAATATCATAGTTTTTACCAAATTTGTTTGTAGTATGAAACAGTTTATGCAACAATATTATAATCGATTAAGGATTTTATATTTAACGATTTAATAGACTCTTATTTGTTTGTCTGGTGTGGATTAAATGTGGATTAGTCAGCTATTAATTAGTACTAGTAGCATGTATCATGATCATTCAAAATGAGCTTATCAAAATCCAATTATATAAATGGCACTTAAAATCGTTCCACGACACTGCCAAACTCACAATGGTAAACCACAGAATAGAACAGCCGTTCCGCAAACATTGCGAACGCGTATCATGCAGTATAACTTTCACATAAATTATACATGTAACTGTATAAACTTGGGCTTCTCAGATCCGAATATAATTGGCCGATTCCCCCTTTCTCGCCACCAACTGTAATTTATCGTCGTATTGAATTGACTCGATCGAACCAATTTCCAAATGATTCTTACACACTCGCGTAAATGTTAAATTTGCGTTACAAATCATCCTACAATGGGTCGAATGTAAATCCATTATTTCCTCAGTTGTCAAGATGAAGAAAACAGTATTTAATGTAAACGTTCTGAAAATATTCCAAAACCTACAGTCTACCAAATCCAATAGATTGTCCTATTGATTCAAAAATATCTCGAAGTATACAGAGTAGTGCATTATTCACAGCATGGTGCACCCTAGAAAAAACCCACCAAAGTACACGACTGCTTAAATAGCCTTTGGTGCAATTTTCTTATTTTTTCAATTAAAAACAATTTCTCGGTGAAGACAAATATTTTCTTAATTTTTTGTTTTTTCTGGTTCCAAAGATTTATTAAAATTAAAGCTCCCGTCATTTTTTTTAATTAAATTTATTTATTAAAACTGGTCTTATTAGACCAACCATTAATTTTATAATAATATTATAGAATAAATAAATGTTTACATTCTTATAAACCCGTTGGTACAATAAGATTTACATTTCACTATTCACTATTCATTTTTAACTACACAAGTTCATATGGCTTTGTTCTTTTTAATCTTCTGACCATGTTTCGGTTATGTAAGAGTTTGGTCGCTTCCACATTCTCGTGCTGGCTGAGGCGAGCCTGATGTTTGGCGGCAAATCTTTGTATTTTTTTATCATAATGACTTCGGCGAATTTCCAGATGCTGGGAACATATTTCAGTCTGATTGCAGCATTAAAAAGGTATGTTAGTTTAACCCCTTTTTTGGCAATTGTTTTCATATTTCTCCAGTGATAGGGTCATATCCTGGAGTCTTTTTAGCAGGTAAATTTTTAATTTCTTGTGCTACTTCTTTAAGTGAAACTAGCTTTATATTTTCTTCTTCTGGCGTGGTTGTTACTTCAAGTAAGCTACCATTGATGTTTTCATTTGGTTTGAAGATTTCAGCAAGGTAACTAGCAAACAATTGAGCTTTTTCTCTGCTTTCTCTCGCCCATGTACCATCCTCTTTTTTTAATGGAGGAATTTGGGCGATTGGTATTTTAATTTTTTTTATGGCCTTCCGCAGCGAGTAGTCAGTGGCTTCGCCTGGTGTTAGATCTAGATAATTTCGGAATGAGTCGTCATGTAGTCTGTTTAGCTTTCGTTTAAGTTTTTGATCCATATTGTTAAGAATGTTTTTGTCTGCAGGGTCTCTTGATTGTTGCCATCTTCTCCTAGCCTTTCTTTTCTAATTTATTAGTTCTTTAATTTCCTTGGGGTAGTTGAAGCCAATTGTTTTATGGATAGTCTGTCTAGTATTACACCATGCTGAAGTCTGAATGATTGAGTCCCGTCATCTTACCAACCTATTAGATTGTTTTACCCCGCTTCTTCTAAATTATTTGAAAAATTAATTCACAAAGAAATCTCTACTGCTACTTCGAACATCTTACAAGAGTAGGGGGGATGCAGCCATATTTACAGTAGGATTAATATTTTATGAGAAGCGGGGGCTTTGTGGGAAACCATTGTGAAAAGGTTGAAGTAACACAAAGTAGATATTTTATAACGTTGTGGGAGCGTACTTATGACGTTGGGGAATTAATATGCTTGTAAAAAAATAAAAAATAAGTTAATAGCTATTTAACATAAAAAGTTCTTATATTACAAACAAATAACAGAATCAATAAAATGTTATCAAAGGTTACTTATTATAAAGAAACTAAGGAGGAAAGAGAATATTTTCTTATCACTAAAATTAGTTTATATAATTAAGTATAAAGCTATTTTTCGGTATCTTTTTCACTGGACAAGATGTAAAGTATAGAGTAACGAACCTTGTTGAATGAGCACCATCCGACAAGAATTCTTCATAAGCAGTTTTTTTTCTTTGATCACGTCACTTTTATTTTTTATTTTCTCTTCTGGCGCTTTTATTAGACTGACCGTAACTCCAAATCCAGCGTGGCTCCGCCTTAAGCCGGGAACTCACTTACCCGACGCTACGCCATGCGACGCTACCCGACGCCTTGCCACGTTTTGGTGGGGTGTGCACATCTATCCGACGAAAGCACACGTCGCGTACAGTCCACAGCGTTTATCGCAATAATCACTATCACAATCGCAACGCATCTTTTATTCTTAATGCACTATTTTGAGCAAAACTTTGTAATAAATTGTTAGTTAAATTTTATGAGCACAACCATCTAATAAATTGTTTGTTAAACTTAATTGTTTTAAATAAAGTTACTCCTAACCATCATAATTAAACAATGTTTATAGAAACTTATGAATTTTTGATCTCGTTTAATTTGGTTTACATTAAAATAACATGTTGTAATTAATATAACGACAAAATTACATGTACTTAGTTTGAAATGAACTACAAAAAATATGAGTGTCCTGTTCTGATGCTACCCGACATTAGAAAATGGTGTAATTTTACCAGCAAAACTATGAAATAAATTGTTAATTAAATTTTATGAGCAAAACCGTGTAATAAATTGTTCCAATTTTAGTATATGTACCTCGGAAGCGAGTACAATAAATTGTTAGTTAAATTCATTATATCAAAAAATCGTATTCCGGTGTTTTGATTAATTTTCTACCAAACCATTAAAATTAATTTTTTAAATAAAAACTAATTAATTTTTAATCACAGTTAATTTGGTTTATATTAAAATAAGTATGTTGTAATTAATATGAGTTAATAAATAAAAATATGAGTGTCCGGTTCTTTTGTCTTCGAGTGTACTCGATGCGACCCGACGAAAATCTGGACAGTGGGGATCGCAGAGGGTCGGGTAGGTTTGAGTGGCATAGCATCGGGTAGATGTGCACGGGAGTAATGCAACCTGATGGAAAATCGGAGTTTGGATTTGCGTCGGGTAGCATCGGGTAGGGTCGCATGGCGTAGCATTGGGTAAGTGTGGCTTTAACATCTTGCAAACGTCGTGAACACCCCTACTATCAATTTGGTTTTCCACCATAACCTCATATTTCCAACAAAAATTGTACGCGACTGGAGTGTTTTTATATGTTTCTCAGACTTTTGGCAAAATATGGCATAAAGGACTATTATACAAATTAAAACTATTTTTCATACAGACCTATTATCTGTTCATATAATCATACCTTAAGGAGATTTTTTCGCAGTATGCTAGATATTGGAGACCTATGAGATAAAAGTGGTACTTGGAGGTGTGCCACAGAGGTCAATACTTGCTCCGTTCTTGTACAGAACCTTTTATTTCTGACATACCGACAAATCACAATACACTTACTGACACCTCGAACAATTGACCAATGGAAAATTGTTTTGAAAATAAAGTTTAACGTCACATCCATCAACTTTACACTCGAGACTTGTCCTTGCATATACTACTACGAGCCCGTTCCTCAATCCGACAAAGTTACCTATTTAGGACTTAAATTTGATAGAAGACTAAGGTGGAATCCGCACACGACAAATTATTTAAAATATTTTATTGCCTACTGAACCGACGATCAAAATTGCCGTTAAAATCAAAATTTTGGACGCGCACATATCGACTTAAATCTATTTGGATGCCAAATTTACGGATTCCAATATTCAAAGATTTCCGATAAATAAAGTTTTATATTAAAAATTGTACGACTAATTTTTTATGTCGCTTCTAATGTAAACAATAACACATTTCACAGAGATCTTTGAACGTTTTTTCCTCTATCAAAACGTATAACAAAGGTTTTCGCGGTAAATTTGAAGATCACACTAACATAAAAATACAATTACTCCATTCTCCATAATTACGACTGAAGAGAACCTGGGTCAAAGACCTCTTGAATTCTGCTGGTGGTAAGTAATACAAATACAGTAACTTTTTCTATGTACAACTGTTGAAGATAAAATATATGAAGTCAAAAAAGTTTTTTAATTAAATACATTTAATATTTAAATAAATTAACTGATAAGAAATATAAAATGAATTAGTTACTTTCCTAAATTAAAAACAAAATTTAAAAAACCCTTGACTTTATTCGTTCATTTGTAAGTTCATTCATCGTGATAACAAAAAATAATTTTTTGTTTGTTTTTCCGAACAGAGTATATTTTATTTTGTTTTTAATTAAAGAAATTATTTAATACAATTTCTATTTTCATCAGTGGATTTTGTACCGTGTTGTATTTCTTTACATAAACACAGACTGATATTTTGAGAAAATTCATTTATTAACATATTTAAACTGCAAATTGCAATTAAATTCTGTCAGTGTTTACCAAAAAATTCGTTTTAGTTAGAAAATTAAGAAAATAGCGGCAGAGACTGTATAAAGCAGGTCGTGCGTTGTTTTTAATGTTGGATCATCGAATGTATTCTTCAAATACATCATACATTTTCTCAATGGTGAAACTTACTAAAAATTGATAAGAATTCACTAACTTCTCATCTCAACCCCACCTTTTGAATTTTCCCTCCTTTTTGCCATTTTTTAAATGTCGTGTAATCTATTTGATTCTCGGCGACAAATGAAATGGCCACGGAGGGACGACGGATGAAAAATGGCAAAAAGGATGGAAAATTCAAAAGGTGGGGTTGAGATGAGAAGTTAGTGCCCGAGCCGATCGAAGTCACGATAGCTCAAGCGGTAGAGTAGCGGCGTATCAAGCCGAAGGTGGTGGGTTCGAATCCCGCTCGTGACATTGGCTTTTTATGTCAACTAAAAACCTTAATTAATTGATTCATAAGAATGTTCAATGTTAATGTATACTTACGTTATGTGACATAAATTTAAAACTGAATATGTTAATACGAAATTTCCCTTTGTCTTTTATTCAAATTATAATTTATTTTTTATTTTTTTTGTAATAAGTAGTTGTTTTGTCAAAAATTATTTTTACGAAGATTGATTATCAAAAAAAAAAAATAAAATAGGCCGACCCGTTTCGGTTTCGTCCAGTCTGGCAGGATTACAACGCCTCGGAAGTTGGGGCGATCGAGGTACATTAATATTCATTCTTGTACCGACACGTTAATCGAAAATTGGAAATTTATCGAATTTTGAATTTATTGTAGCGTAAATCGAGTGTATTATATGACCCCATGATTAATACGGTCGGCGAGGTTTAAATAACGCAGTTATTGTGCCAAGAGATTTTTGGCTAGCGAATAGGGCCAATTCAGCATACCGTGCCGTTAATAAAATTCTGTTTCCGTTCTTTTCTCCAACTCTGGTCAAATATAACGTTTTAATTCCTTTACTACAAGATTTTAAAATTTTAACCAATTCTTGGCGGGCCAGAAAGGAAATACGATTCTTCATAATTTTTATGTAAAAAAGCATGTGGGGATGGTATTTAATTTCGCAGAGGTAGCGTTCGACTGGGTTCCGAACTGAGCTCTCATATTTAAACCGTTGCCATATCAATTTTCTTAATACCAAACACATTTAATTAGAAATTACCTAACCAAAAGGTTAGGTAATTAACAAACAATTCTTTGTACAGATTGATGGCATACGTTCACTTTTAAGGAGTATAAAAGCTGGGTTCACCCAAGGGTCTGTTATTGGACTAACCTTAGAATAGAACCATCGTTCCTACTTTTTGCCACCATAACTCCTAATCATAATTAAATATGTGGTGTTTAGTGACCGTTAGTTAATGATTATTTGGAGATCGTCAGATGCGGTCTGGTTTGAAGTAGGTTTTAGAAAAACATTTTCTTTTTCGTGCCAAGTTTCGATCTTTATTGAGATCATCTTCAGGGCCTGGGATTTATAAACATTGTTTAAATTTTACAAATATATGTAGGATGTTAAAATAATATGAATTTATACAATGATGGAAAATTTAGATTAAAAAAATGAATTTATACAATGCTAGAAAAGTTTAGATTAAAAAAAATTAATTGATACAATGCTAGAAAATTTTAGATAAAAAAATTAATTTATCCAATGCTAGAAAATTTTAGATTAAAAAAATGAATTTATACAATGCTAGAAAATTTTAGATAAAAAAATTAATTTATCCAATGCTAGAAAATTTTAGATTAAAAATGAATTTATACAATGCTAGAAAATTTTAGATTCGATCAATGTATTTGTGCTCACTCAAAGGGTTTGTTTTCCGTGTAGATGGGTCATTTTTGTATGTGGTGTTCAGAGTGCCAGTGAGATATTGCTGTTTTATGTTTATATACGTTGGATTTTGAAGGGGGTGAGGAAGGAAGTCGGGATAGAAAGACAGTTTTATATGAGGAGTCGGCTTCTTTGAGGTGAAAATTTAGGAAACCATTTTCTTTATTGTGCCAACGTTTCGATCTTTATTGAGATCATCTTCAGGGCCTGGGATTTACAAACATTGTTTAAATTTTACAAATACATGAAGGATATTAAAAAATGAATTTATACAATGTTAGAAATTTTAGATTAAAAAAAATGAATTTATACCGTGCTAGAAAATTTTAGATTTAAAAAAATGATTTTGTAGAATGCTAGAAATTTTAGTTTAAAAAAATGAATTTCTACAATGCTAGAAAATTTTAGATTAAATTTTTTTTGTATAAATTAATATTTTCACATACTACATGTTTTGTAAAATTTAAACAATGTTTATAAATCCCAGGCCCTGAAGATGATCGCAATAAAGATCGAAATGTTGGCACGATAAAGAAAATGTTTTTCCAAAACCTACGTCACGTCAGATCGCATCTCACGATCTCCGAATAATCATTATAATTACATTTTAGTAAAATTTTAGTATAAAAAGCAATTAGGAGTAATCTTATACACTAAAAAAATACTTGCATTCAATGAAAAATAGTTTTATTTTTCAATGTTTAAAAATAATTATTATCAAAAAATGGAATAATTGAATCGTGTCTAAATATTTTTTAATGTTAATGTGATATGTAATTTTGGAACACCTCTCTAGTAGCAGTGTTTTTTTTTATCTGTAGAATGTTCGACACAGTCAAAAGTGTCCTTGTCAGCCTGTTTTAAAACACATTAAATAATAAAATTAAATTTGAAAAGTTTAAGCTATTTTATTTATAGTTGATGATGGGCTTGGTCTGCGAGTCGATGAACTCATGATGAGCCGGCACCGACACTCACTTGGTCTGTCTCCACTCGCGGGTTTATTTGTGTATTTATATTGTATTTGTATTTTTAAAGAGAAGACGGAATTGGAATTTGGTATCCCATAGGGTAACTTCCCTATGGGCCTAGGCAAAGTCCTACCATCAACCCTGGTGCCTAGGGGCAACCCATGATGGAGGCAATTTCCCCCCTTCCCTTTCCTTCCTTTCCTATCCTTTTTTTCCGTCAATCCCTCCTTGCGGTGGCAAGGGTTTCCTTAGTTACTGAACCTTCACCCCTCGGGTAACGGGTGAGAACAGTAGGGGGGTAACCCCCGGGTGGGCGATTAGTCCCACCTTAAAAATAATACTGAACCACGGGAGGGGGCGATTCCAAGTAGCCCCCAATTGAGGTTGGACTCGTGGTGGTCGTGGTTTGAAACTAACTTGCGTCTTAGCTGAAGGGCGCCGGCCAACCGGAGCCGGAGGTAGAGCTACCCTTATCTACCTCTCCGGGGGGTGGCTGAAGATGGAAACACTGGAAGCCACGAACTCCTGGGGGTGCTCTGGTACTCCAGGCGTCTGGTAAGCCCGAAAGGGTAGGTACGGACGAAAAACAAACCCCCCAAGCCAGGAATGGGTTGGAGGAAAGATAGGAAAACTGTCCCACATAAGGAAATATAATTATTAAAAAGTAATAATAACTCCTACAGAGATCACCACAGGGAAGAACTGGAGGCACCAGCGAGATAATTTTTATTTTATTATTTTCACAAATACAGTAAAACAGCCTTTTATTTTATTTCGGCTATTGGCACAGAGTGTTGGTCGTTTTCCCCCTCTTTTGATATTTTGATGCAGCATTCATGTTTTGTCCTGCAGGCGCGATCTGGATCCTACGAGTCCAAACCAGTACGATCGACATATCGCCCTTCACTGTGTCTATGGCGGCTTGCACGAACCAGGGGGTCATCGCTGATCTCGCAAACCCTTCAACCCCTATCACTACTGGGCGACATACTGTGGTCGGCCGTATTGGGACCGTAACATTATTTAATGGAGACAAGGTGAAACAGGTGATATAATGACCTGGATCCAACTGGGCCACGACTCGTCCCTAATCCAGATGTTGATACAGAGGTTGGAACAAGTATCACGGGAATTGGAAACGGACTCTTCTTCACTCATTTACTCCCTAAAAAACGTCAGCAATACTGCTCCCAACGTTGTTACAAAAATGAACAGGGAAAATAAGAGAATGAAACAGTTGAGAAGAAGATAGTATAATGATTAATACGTGTGAAAATGTATCTGTGTATATATCTACTTACTTCTTTTTCTCAAAAAATCAGCTACTGATTTGATGCAGTCAAGGCGCTTGAAATTATCATTTTCAAACTCGATTATTCTTTTTTTAAGAAAGCCTTTTTTTTCTGCAGCGAAAAACCACGGGTCCCAAAGTATACACTTCACGTCAGTGTCCCCTTGAAGGCGAACGAGTGCGTGATGAAAAGTGTGATCGAAAGGTGGGAGAATAAAATAACTTCGATAAGTGCGCGTGGAACGCCGCACACGCATTGGTCGTTCTTGTGAAATCGGCAGAACGTTCAGCCAATATGCGAGACGGATACCTAAGCGTCCTGCGTGATGATCGTTTTCACAAGGAAGTCCATGAACGCAGCTAAGCGGGGAACATATTTACCCGATGCAACGCTATGCGAAACTACCCGACGAAAATCCAAAGTCCAATTTTCCATAAGGTTGCATTACCCCCTTGCACACCTGTACGATGCTACGCAACGCTACCCTACTCTATACTCTGCGATCCCCACTATCCAGATTTTCGTCGGGTAGCATTGAGTACAGTCGAAGAAAAAAGAATCAGCACTCATTTTTATTCAAACTACATGTTTTATTGTCGTTATATTAATTACAACAAACCTATTTTAATATAAACCAAATTAACCGGGATCAAAAATTCATTAGTTTTTTTAAAAATCATTTTAATGGTTTGGTAGAAAATTGATTAAAACACCGGAATACCATTTTTTGATATAATGCATTTCACTAACAATTAATTACACGGTTTTGCTCATAAAATTTAACTAACAATTTATTTCATGGTTTTGCTCATAAAATTACACTATTTCCGTCGAGTAGCGTAAGAACAGGACACTCATATTTTTTGTAATTTATTTCAAATATGTATATGTAATGTTGTCGTTATGTATATTAATTACTACATTCTTATTTTAATATGAACCAAATTAAACGAAATCAAAAATTCATGAGTTTTTATAAAAATTATTTAATAATACTTATAACCGTGTATTATAATATACTGAATAACTTTATTTGAAACAATTAAATTTAATTAACAATTTGTTACATGGTTTTTCTCAAAATAATGCATTAAGAACAAAAGAGGCGTTGCGATTGTGATACTGATTTGTGAGACACGCTGTGTGACTGTACGTGGCGTGCGCCCGACGTCGTATAGATGTGCACACCCTACCAAAACGTGGCAAGGCGTCGAGTAGCATCGCATAGCGGGTAAGTGTTCCCCGATTTAGTCCTTTGTCTTTGTGCGCCACCGATACTAGTTCAAATACAAAACAATCTTCTACTTATGAACGGTTAAGGAAGATCAGTCCAAAATACTACTTTACCCACTCTCCCACTTCGATGTCATCCTTATATTCTTTAGACAAAACCCAGCTGTTGGAGTTTATTCTTGAGAAAACAAAAGAACAACGGAATGTAATCATTTATTGAAGCTCCTGTGTAAAGTTAAAAGCTGTTGAAAAAATTTGGTACAGTATTGGGAAGTTCCACCAAAATATATCTTCTCTGATTCGGTTAATAATTGAAAATTGTTAGCCGTACTGAAAATCATCAAATATTATCCTTTGTTATTTAGAAGAACAAAAGGAACACCTTTTTTTCAGAGGATTTATTTCGGTCACGAGATCATGAACTTCATCTATGTTAGTATGGAGCTTCAGTATTAACTTTCACCTCGCGTCGTACATGCATTTCCTTATATTTTTACGTCATTTGTCCTAAGGTCCGACAAACCATTGCAAGAACGAATAATTTTTAAATAGGTTTTCCGTAGCTTTCGGTTTAACTATAACGTTCCGCCTAAGGATGCTGTCATCTTATGATTATGTTCTTCGTGGTTCTAAGACTCTTCCTTCTCATGGACCCGCAGTATTGAAATAGACACGGCACCTTCTGTTTACGCACCGCCAGTGCACTTCTTTTAACCCAATCATCCTGGTTTCAACTGATATAAAAGTAATAATGGGAACGACTCGTCCAAATTTGAAACCTTGGGACGAGCCCTGTTGTGTATTTAATTACTGTACCTGATCGGGGAGTAGTCGATGAATTCCCGAGCAAGCTGAATACAACTATGTACACAATAGCTGTAAATAAAAAATTATATGTAATAAAATTAGTTAGAAATCGTGAGATGCGGTCTGTGTGATGTAGGTTTCAGAAAAACATGCATTAAACCTTTCTTTGGTTCAATGTTTTTCAATTAAATCATTGCCCTGAATCAATTTTCTATGAAAATGTATTTTTAATTGATTAAATAGGACTCTGTATCGATTTTTAATGGTTTTTACTTAAGACAATATATTTGCCAGCATATCATGCCTAGAATTATTTACAGCATAGATTGTTGGGGATTTTCACCAAGCCAACTTTGTCGTCAAACTTAAAATTTAATTAATCCTTTTGTATTAAATTCGCTATTTACAATTTTGTCATTAAGCAAGAAGTAATTAAAACCCTTTGGCAGCTTTTTCGTCACCATGACGTTAATTTTTAATACAACCGAGTAATAATATTCTTTAATTAACTATCAGGATAACATTCCCGAATTATAGGCTCTTTAATCTATCCGGATTTTAATTCTAGCTCATTTTAATTCAGAATATATTTGATATAAAAGAAAACTTATCAAGATATTTTTTCATAGGTACAATTTCTAAGACTTAAAAGTATATTAAAATGCAATTATGACGCGCATTAAAATCTGTCTAGGTTCTAGTAAAATAGTGAATAGTTTTATATTGAAATGAAACGTTAGTTTATGTATGAAAGCACTCTTTGATGCCCAGTTTTTAATGAACACGATCGTTAATCTTTCGGTCTTTTCAAACGTACGTCTAATATTTAACGAAAAGCCACGGCCAACATTTTGGTTAGAAAGTGGGTATAAAAGAAACTCTGAATAGCTCCATAATATATTTTTTAATGGACATCTGCTTTTGAGGGAAACCCCGCGCTGATGTCCCGCTTGTAGAGATAGGTTGCTCAGCGTGTTAGTTACACTTGGTCGAGGTGCGACCTGCGACTTTGCTCTTTACAGGGAGCGAGTACGCAGGCACCCGACAGAAAGACAGTCCACGGCACTTCTTTTATTATATATATAACATATACATATAAAACTGTTTCGTAACTGATTGACCGACAACGCACATACCAAGCTGGGTCTAAAGGGTTGAAATTTTTACAGTGCATGCCTACAATAATGTGGATTAAGGCTAAGAAAGGATTTTTTGAAATTCCATCCCTAAGGGGATCAAATGATAATTTTTTTACCATGTATCGAACGAAGTGAATTGAAGAAGAGAAGAATTTTAGAAACGTGATCTATTAGAAAACCATACTACCACTCTGCAACGCATTAGAAAGCTACATAAAACGGAGTTCCGAGTGGACGATGTCGCCGGTAAAAGTATGTACGTATATATTTGTTTTGTTTGCGTGTTGTATATACTCTTTTTTGTATGAATGAGTAAATGAGACCGCCAATGGCAGAATAACGAGCCCAGAGTGCCTTAGTGGCTGATATGAATTCATTGTCGGTACCCTCCCATTAATTTTAACAATAAAATAAAATAAATAGTTTTAATGACATTTTAACTATAATTATGTAAATTAAATATTATAGTTATAAATATAAATAAAACTATGTTCAAAAATACGTTGTCTGTTGGGATGCCTTTGCGGAATCTCTGTCATTGCCAAGAAAATAGTAGGGCGAGGCTATTGTGATTGAACTCATTTTGAACTACTGTCCAAATATGAATTTTCGTCTGAATGGTGTGAATGCCCCGTGGGAAAATTAATAAGTATACCTTTTGACTACCTACTCAGTGAAATAAAGTAGAGTTAAGTAAGTAGAGTAAAGAGCTGTAAAGACTAATGATAGCAATTAGAATATAGGGGTATTCACGTGGTTCGAGAATACCCTTATTATTATTATTAATTTTATTAACGGACTTAAACATTTCCATAGCCAATATACAATTATTTTAAGACAAAATACATTATTATTACAATTAATTAAGGTTTTTAGTTGAGATAAAAAAGTCAATGGCACTAGCAGGATTCGAACCCACGATCTTCAGCTAGATACGCCGCTGCTCTACCACTTGAGCTATCGTGACCTCGATCCACTCGGACACTAACTTCCCATCTGAACCCCACCTTTTGAATTTTCCCTCCTTTTTGCCATTTTTCAAATGTCGTGTAATCGGATTGGATTCTAGACGACAAATGAAATTGCCACGGAGAGCTTTAGTGAAGTTCATTTTAAATCATTAAATTCACTAATGTCGTGGTCCGCTTGACCAATTAATATATTACAATTAATTAAGGTTTTTAGTTGAGATAAAACTATCCTGTTGAAAAATGGCAAAAAGGAGGGAAAAATCAAAAGGTGTGGATGAGATGGGAATTGGTGTCCGAGTGGATCGAGGTCACGATAGCTCAAGTGGTAGAGCAGCGGCGTATCAAGCCGAAGATCGTGGGTTCGAATCCCGCTCGTGCCATTGACTTTTTTATCTCAACTAAAAACCTTAATTAATTGTGTAGAGATTGGTGACCGTTAATCGATAGTTATTCAGATATCGTGAGATGCGGTCGGGTGTGATGTAGGTTTCAGAAAAACAAGTTTTCCTGAAACCTACATCACACCCGACCGCATCTCACGATATCTGAATAACTTAATTAATTGTATGATATTAATTGGTCAATCGGACCACGAAACTAGTGAATTTAATTCGTATGAATTTTAGGCCAATGTCTGCGTGAGTCCGGCATGAAGAAAAAGGTGGATTGCCGGGTCCCACTTAATTGAAGAAATGAGCCATAGCTCCATATAGAGAGCGTGTAGGAAGCCACCCTGTATGAGAATTGTGCTTGAGCACAGAAGCGATTATTCAGATCCTCTGTTAGTATGTTTTGGAGAAAAGATGGTTGTTTTATCGGCTTTCGTTTTTTCAGACATCGTTATAGGCATTTCATTTATTTTTATCATTTAAATAGCGTACTTATAGTGATGTTACTTTTTTTATTTATAAGTATAAAAAGAAAAATATCTGTAATTTTGTAATGCAATCAGAGAAACAAATTTTGGGTTTATGTCATATGGCGAGGTGTGGAAAGGTTTTGTTTTTCGAGAATGAATCGTAACCAATTTGCATTTGCTGACACACCCAAATCTAAACATTGAATGATGTTAATGCAACCGGATACAATTGTCATCCTGTACACATTTGATCCAAGCTCTTTGTAAGTCCGGCCGCTGCTTCTGGCTTAACGATATGAGACGTCCGTCCGAAGCCTGGTAGAATTGAAATTATAGTCCAACGGCATCACAATAAACAGCCTCTCACCTTTCCGCCGTTTATCATACTCTGAACAATGTTGGAAAAGCTATTAGTGGCACCTGCTCTCATCAATAGTTTAGCTTTTGGTCCGGGCATTTACATTTGTCGGATTAAAACCTTGCATTTCTCGAATTGTTATTAATACCACTAATCAAAACGTGAAAACAATAAAACAAAATAAAACAGGCCTTTTGATCATTTTTAATATTCAATCCGATTCTCTGCTCTCGTTGTCTGGTTTTGAATGAAGCTTCTATCGTTTTTATATATTCTACTTAGCACGTTTTAGTTCAAATCAATAAATAAATATGCTCCCATTAATTTTTCTCCTTGATATAAATAAATCCAGTAATGTTGTGTGCGTTACATTTATCTAAACTGTAAAATTATCGTTTTACGAGTTTGCCAGGCGTTAATGACATCCAAAATGTAAAAATGATAAACATATTAATAGTTAATAAAAAAAATTATCAATTTGAACTGATGTCATAATATCCCAGTTTATTGCATGACATGATAATAAATTCATTCTGGTAAACCGTCCACTGAACTTCGTTCTACTTTGGGAAACAAGGTAATTATTCCATTTTCATGTAAATAAGGTGCATGTAACATTTACATCTTCTATTTTGATATGAATCATTAGGTAGGTTATATTTTGTTTTAATTTCTTGCTATACTTAACCAATATAACCAGGACCAAACCGACTATAAACCTAGGTAAATATGGTACAGTTTTCCAATCTGAAATGATAGCGATTGAACAATGCGCCAGAGAAACAAAAAGGCTAGAAATACATTCCCGGAAGATAGCCATTTTCTCTGTCGGTCAGGCAGCACTTACGGCCCTTGCCTCATCCGAGGCGAAGGTAAAATGTTTGGAACTGCATGGAGGCTCTGATGGAAGTCAGCGACACTAATGACCTGACCCTGGCATGGGTCCCTGGGCACTCGGGGCATAGAGGCGACGAAAAGATTGACACGTCGGCCAAAAAGGAGGCCAACACGGACTCTCTGGGTCCCGACCCCTACGGTAGCTTAGCATCCTGCCACAAAAGTGGATACATCTTAAAATGGATCCTTAATGAGTACAAAACCTGGTAGACCAATACGACATGTATGAGGCCCGCGAAGAGATTCTAAGAAAAACCGCAACCGAACCAGGATTCTGGTTCGACTCCTAACAAGGCATACTTCACTGTCTTCCCTTTGCCCTTACGGACTCAGGGTTTATTTAACATCCATACCTGCCTATTGCTAGTCTTACCTGACGCTTAGGCCCGCCGAAACACCCCCAGGTGTTTGGTGGCTTCTAGTATTTCCACCTTCAGCCACCCCCCGGAGAGGTAGATAAGGGAAGCTCTACCTCCGGCTCCGACTGCCCGGTACCCTCCAGCTAAGGTACAAGTTGCTTACAAACCACGACCACTACGAGACAAACCTCAATTGGGGGCTACTTGGAAATCACCCCCACCCGTGGTTCAGTATTATTTTTAAGGTAAGACTGAACGCCCACCCTGGGGTTGCCCCCCTACTGTTTTCACCCGTTACCCGAGATGTGAGAGTTCAGCAACCCAGGAAACCTCCACCAAAGTTGGGAGGGGGGAAAGAAAGGAATTAAGGAATTAAAAGAATTAAGAAAAGAAAGAAGGCACATGCACCAAATAGGAATACAGACAGAAAAAACACTGTGCAGATACTGCCAGGTAGAGGAGGGGACCGCAGAATACATTGTATGTTTTGTCCAACTAGGACAAAATAAACCACAAGGAGCCGCTGGTGAAACTATGGAGGTTGATTAATAACCTGAAGCTGGAATAACAGGAAAGCATAATAAATCCATTCAGGTCGAAGTGCAGAATGCCTACCCCCTATCATTATCCGTAACCATTTCAAATTCGCCGAAAACCTAGTTTTGCTAGTGACGGTGAAACTAGTTTATTCTTGGTTATAGACAGAAAAACTACCTTTTTTTAAACTTTTTTTTAGTAATATTTTTTATTTCTTGAAAAACTACCAATAACGAGGTTTACAATTGAAACGAGCAAAAACAACAGGCCGTAATGAAAAAATACGGTGTTTTCAATCGAAACCATTCTGAATAAAACGAACCGCAAGAACATGGCAGTGGACTCCAGGGGTTTTGTAGTGTACCGAGAGTATTCCGTTGTCCCAAGGGGACGGGGCTGAACGAGAAAGATGAACGGCTCTCGGCCAGATCCACCTGAGGAGAGGGTGATCGTATTTCATCCCGCCCCTGGGATTGCATCGCTAATATATTAATTCACAAAATGTTTTCGGCAATAGAAACTTATTCTTTTCCCAGAAGGGACTAATAAAATAGGTCGAAGTCCCTATTCTCGTACCATTGTCTTACGAATAATAAACAGGTTTTAAAAATGAAGTTTACTCTTGGCATTTCGCCATCTTCAGTAGTGTAAGCTTTATTTGATCCAGCTTCTTTGACGAATTCGTCATGATAAGTGGTATTTTATCTGTTTATATTTTGATGGATTCTGTGGGTTATTGTGTTCGTAGGCTCCGATCGGTCGTAGGCAGATGGCGAACACTGGTTGAATGGATACCACTAAGCACTTCCGCAATTTCCAGTGTTGACTTACGTGAATTTTCTTCAAACAAGGTATTAAGTTGGTCTTCGTCTACAGATCGAAATCTTCCCTCCCCCTGTCCAAACTGTATTGATGTTACGCGCGGTTTAGGCCGCACTTGGCCCAAGTTTAAATTCGTACAAATAAATTTGGAGAAAATCTAGTTTGGACATATTTAATTTCGCAGGTCCTCACTCTTATAACATTCAATAAAAACTTAAAAAAATATAGAAGATAACAGATAATATGTCGATTATTATAATCCTTAAATAAGATTTAGGGATTTAGCTTTGTTTACATGACAAGCACCTGCGAAAATAAAATAAAATTTCAAAACGTGCATTACTTTTGCACCAACCCAATAGTTGAACTATATTGGTGAACGTGAAATTAACGAATTATGAATATTAAAAAGTAATTTTTTATGTTTATATAAATTTGTTAAATCTCTCTCTCACTCTCTCTCTAACTCTCTCTCTATCTCTCTCTCTCTCTCTCTCTCTCTCTCTCTCTCTCTCTCTCTCTCTCTCTCTCTCTCTCTCTCTCTACCTATCTATCAATCTTTGTATCTATCTATCTATCTATCTCTCCATCTATCTATTTCCCTCTCTCCCTCTCCCTCTCGCTCTATCTATCTATCTATATNTAGCTCAGGTGGTAGAGCAGCGGCGTATCTAGCCGAAGGTCGTGGGTTCGAATCCCTCTCGTGCCATTAACTTTTTTTCATCTCAACTAAAAAACCTTAATTAATTGTAAAGTATTAGTTGGTCAAGCGGACCACGAAATTAGTGAATTTAATAAACTAAAATGTTTTGAGAAAAGATAACATAAATAACATTTGAGGATTTAGCTTTGTTTACATGACAAGCACCTGCGAAAATAAACCAAATTTTCAAAACTGCATTAATTTTGCACCAACCCAATGTGATATAGTTTTTTTTTAAATTTTAAACTGAGAAAATAGTGAAACAAGTGAAACATTCTATTAAAACGTTGCGTTTACCCTGTCGTTTTCTTTATCTAGGTCTAGTATGTACACCATTAAAATCGTATAGGTCCTTCTCAGCAAATCAAACGAACCAAGATGGATATTTTTCTCGTGAAGGAATTTCAATATGGTTCTTTATTTTATGTTTAAAATTAATATTTAAACGCTTTCACACAGGTCATACATTAATTTAATTAAATTTATATCCTTATCATTAGAAGTTATTAAGGATACGAGATGTGGGGGACTTGTATTTCACCTCGTCATAGAGAGGATGGCGTGAAATATTGTATCTCGTCACGGATAAACTTGTGCAGCCCCTCACGTCCATTAAGCCAAACCACGGGCATGTTCTAATATTCACCATCGAGGCCGTGAATATTCTATCTAGCCCTTACACGTCATCCCCAGAGGAATTCCTTATTATTAGATACTCGGTGTAACCCCTTTACTCTGTTTAGCCCGTTTAATTACGCCCAGGTGTCGATTGATATCCGTTAGAAAGGATTTCGAATAATGCCTTGTTTGTAATTAACATTAAATGGTTTTACTTCCTCCTTTGCCACAATCAAAAATCACTGATCCTTACTGTAATGGATGAAATTGGAACATCAAGAACCCCAGTGAAAGTCTATAAAAAATCACATCAAAAGGCCTCTCTGAAAAAGAGCCTTTTTGTAGGAAACAAGCTTTAATTCAAGAGCTATGTCTGTGGTACATAAAAGAAAGTTTTGCCAATAGTGTTTAGCATCAAATTTTGTTCGGTTCTTTTCAGACGCTAAAAATAATCACTTTATAAACTTCAAAAAGATTACTTTCAACGTATCTTCTACATAATTATATATAAATCTTAGATTGAAGGTGGCAGAAAGAGAGCCGGATATCTGGGAGATTTGATCATTCGTCAGGATTGGCTTTTCTTCCATCATTGGGGACGTTGCGTTTACCCTCACCCTATGTTTTTCTCATTCAACACCATTAAAATCACATAGGTCCTTCTCACACTTCAGCCAATTGTTTTTTAATACTATAGAGAGGAATTATCATTTTGAAGAAGGCTTCCATTAAATTGGCATGGGCCAAAGGAATTCGACTGTTACCTCGAGCCGTGAATGAGGAAAGTGGTTTCGGCTAATTATAAACGAGGTAGAGATTCCGATTATGCCACGTAAACAAGAACACCGCCCATTTAAACTATGTAGTTTTAAAATTATTATCTCTCTTCCCACTTATGCCTTTCCGCAAGTAGCAAGATTAAACAAGTAAAATTTGAAAAATAGAATTTCAATTTCAGAATTGATAGCATCATGGATTATTGAGTTTTAATGTTTAATAGTTACTCAGTTTCATTTGCTTTAACCTTTTGTTATTAATTAAACAGTTAAAACAATGGCTGGCTTTGTAAAACCTCTGTAAAATCACTCGAAACATTTTGCTGTAATATTTGCTACCTGTAATCTGCTAAATGACGCCATCCACCTATATTTATATTCTAACTAATTTTGGATTTCACATCAAATTTCTTAAGAAATATGTTGATGATTTGTTCCTGATTATTAAAAAGAGTGAGCTGGTAGACATTTTGAAGGCGTTTTTTTTTTTTTTTTTTTTTTTTTTTTTTTTTTTTTTTTTTTTTTGCTAGGGCTTCCGACATCTAGGTTATTTTAGCCCCCAACTAAGTCTATATTCTATACCCGTTCAAACACTACATTCATACAAATAAATACATTCATACACTTAAATACATCCAGACAGTACACTCATTCCGTTTGGTCGGTGAAGTACTTGATATTCCTCCACCGAAATATACTTAAACTAAACTAGATTGGGGTCGATGGGGTACTTTTATAATATTTCGCCATCGACCCCGAACACACACTCTTACGCTCTCATCGTTCGAGGGGTGATGATGACGTTATATTTCACCCTCACCCCTCGCCATTCACGCTAATAAATACATGCACTCAGACAAAACATATAGACACACAACACATAAGACATACTATATACAATAAAAAACCCCAATTTCCCCTAAAAAGCGGAACAGGGGACTCGCTACCGTGTTCGAGAACTCTTCTTAAGTCCGGCGGCATGCCTACACGCTCTCTATATGGAGCCAAGGCATGACACGCTTCTATTATGTGGGACACATCGAGCAACCTTTCTCTGCATAAGGGGCACCTGCGCGGGCTTTGGCCCAAAGGCGTTCAATTCTTTCCATCCGTCACTACAATTTACACAAGAAACTGAGGTATTTCCCATCTACCTTCCTTTTTTTGACTTAGTTGTCATTAGAGATAATGGTAAATTAATAATTAACTGGTATTTGAAACCAACCAGCTCGGACAGCTTGCTACATTTCTCATCCATCCATTCTTTCCAAATGAAAGTTAACATAGTTTTTAACCTCATTATAGGGCTCTGAAATTGAGCGATGATCGGTTCCACAGTGAGAACAGGAAAAAAGTGCGCTCTATGTTAATAGATAATGGTTACCCAAGATCATTAATAAATAGATTAATGGAAAACAGGACAAGAGCAACAAGGAATGAGAATATACCTGCCGAGCAAAAACTTTATCAACCAGTTACATATGTAGCTGGAACATCAAGTAAGTTAAAAAAAACTGTTGAAAGAAAAAATAGATAATGTAAAAATTGTTTACAAATTTAATAATAAAGTTTACACAAAACTTGAAAGTAAAGAACCTCTATTACAAAAATCTAATGCAGTGTATTGCATCAAATGTGCACAATGTCCCACTGTGTATTACGGCCAAACGTAACATTATTTATCGGAACGTGTGCGGCAACATAAGTATGATTGCAGTGATGAAGAAAGGCCGGGAACAGCACTATCCAAACATACACATGCTACTAAACATAATTTTGACTTCGATGGAGTCAAAATTGTGGCTTCAGAACAAAATACAGGTCGTAGACTTTTGAGAGGAATGATATTTATTCATCAGAATAACATGGCATGTAATTTAAAAACAGATTTGAATAATTTGAGTGTGATATACAGTGGGATTCTGGAAAAAGACAAGGTCTCTCCCCAAAAATCGTAACACTACTTGCATACATATTTATTTATTTATTTATTATAACAGGCTGTGATAACATAGAATTACCAATGTACTAAAAATTAAGATCTTGTTTTAAAAATTGTGGAAAATGATTATTATCAGTAGGTGATAGTGTGGGGAACCTCCCATCTCATAACGTGATAAACAATTTTCTAGTCAAACGCCTGTGATATTTATGTACCTAAAGAATACTAATTGTTAAGTAATTTTTACTATTTAAAAAAATGCATTTTATATGTAAGAGGCTATTAAGAAGAGGTTTTTATTTATTTATTATATATTTATATAGTTTGTATATATATATATATCGTGAAATGTGTAATGTGTTTATGTTATGACTTTGTATCTGTAAGTACAATTATTGTAATTTACAGTGATTTATAAGTATTTAAATGATTATGTCGCTATGTCTCTGTCGATCCTCTGAAGAAGGCAATAAAACTTGTCGAAAGCTTGGGCGTTGATATAAAAACATTGTATGCTTGAAGACCACAACCCGAATCCCAATCAGCATCGTATTAAAGGCTGGTTGATCACATAACAAGTATTTCTTCTTCTGGAATGTATAAATTCGTACATAGTCAACCATATCGCCGCACCTGTATTAGTTTATTAGTTCGCAACAGCAGAGGTTGCCGGTGTTTTTGAAGAAAAGCCCATTTGTAAGTATGTTGGGTTCGAATGCAGCGGCCCTGCATTCGAACCCGGTACCTTTACCTTACAGTGATGAGCGCCGTGTCAACGCCTAAACCGTTGCGGCCACCGACGCCCCTGTTATTGTATCCTTTTTAGGAAATTCTTGCTCGTTCATAAACGCACATGACAATTTCGCTTTTTTTTATTTGTTTCAAAATGATGTCTAATGATGTATGTATTATTTATGGACCGACAAACATCAAGTGGTCATCGCCAGCCCTTTGAATCATTTTTGCTTCCGAACTACTGGAGACAAAGAACAGTTGTATTCATGCGGGAAGTTGGAAAAATTTTTCTCATGCAATAATTTCCATTCACAGTTTTGGGAGTTTTTGCTTTTTTTTTTTTTTGATTTTTGCGTTGGCCTCGGCCCTCACCCAACGGACGTCTACGAACGGCACACGCACGTAGTCCCGACCTCATCCATCGTCTCTACACTTCAAAACAACCAGTGTGATCAGTGACACCAAAAAACTCCCATTTTGCGTTTCATAACTTTCTGAACCAGTTTTGCTTCCGAACTATCCAAGAGGGAAGCTTTGTATTCATGCGGGAAGTCGAAAAACTGTTGTCCTCGAAAATCAAAATTTCAACTCGCATGTTACGTTTCAGATCTTTCTGAACAAATTTGCTTCCGTATCTGTCTGTGGTCAATTTCTTGTAACCGGCAAAAATCCTTTAGTGACTGGGATTTTTTTGGTGGCTGTTGTCAGGGAAATAAAAAAAAATTAAAAAATTGATTTTGGAGGACAACATTTTTTTCGACTTCCCGCATGAATACAAGGCATCTTCGGTAGTTCGGAAGCAAAATTTGTTCAGAAAGTAATGAAACACAAAACGTGAGTTTTTGGTGGCACTGAACACACTTGTTGTTTTGAAGCGTAGAGACGATGGATGAGTTCGGGACTATGACCGGGATTGACCGAGAGATCCGTTGGGTGCGGTCCGAGGCCGTAAGTCGGTTGACTCTGCAGCGGTTTGAGAGACTCTGGTGCAGTAGGTAGCCGAGTGTAGCAGCTGGCCAGTAGCCAAGTCGGCTGTGCTGAGAAAGTGAGTTCGAGTCTAATGCTGCGAGTACCCCTGCTATCGTTGTCGGGGATTAGTGATTGTTGAGATAAGATTGAGGGAGAAGACTGGGAAGAGGTAAGTGATAACAGAGTCGGGGAGTCGAGACTGATGGCGTTGTCGAGAGATCGTCGAGTAGACCATTCTGAAGCCACTGAAGTAGTAACCCTACGAAGTGCTCCTACTCTGATTAGCTGCAGAGTCGAATTCGAGACCATTCCAGAACTGGTGGTGACTTCTAGCGGGTACGGTGGTAACTGCAAGTGGCCACCACACTCCGAAAGTACGAGACAATTTTTATGAAATTTTAAGTGATCCCATCCCAATCGAATCAACAATATCGCCTGCATATGTGCAAACGTAAAATCCTGTACACAGTTATATCTCCGAAACCATTAGTCGGATATTATATAATTTTCAGGATTATTCGGGTCTCTTTCTGGATGATCTCCTATGAATTTTATTCCGAACGGATCAACATATGCACATGCGCATACACAAAATGTGAGGAAGCTATACTGCCCACCTGCTTGGCATTTTGCGTATTTTTTATCACTGGCTATTTCATATTTTGTCTCTTGTTTTCTTAGCTTGTCAAGCTTTCGAAAGAACATCAGGTCGTCAAAATGCTATTAAGATAACTAGCAAAGCATAAGCACATAACACAAAGATTTTCATGCTTCCCAACTCCACCGGAACAACGCTAACGACGGGAGCACTGCCCCCGGCTGAAACATCAGGAAAATACGTAGAGGATCCGGCAGACAACGTCCCCGAAAACACGCCGCGGCCCCCCAACATGTATATCGGAAGCGCATGTCCCCTGCGTCGTGGTACTGGATATTCCGACGATGCCGATAACATGTCATCTCCCATAACGAGGCAAGTGTGGCCACATTCACTCCTCAATAATACCCGATATTCCTTTCGGAATGCAGGTTTACACCCTCATTTCACTCTAATAAATTAAATTCTTGATACGCCACTGCTCTACCACTTGAACTACCACGGAGAGCTTTAGTGAAGTATACTTCATTTTAAATCATTAAATTCAATAATTTCGTGGTCCGCTGGACCAATTAATATATTACCATTAATTAAGGTTTTTAGTTGAGATAAAAAAGTCGATGGCACGAGCGGGATTCACTTTGCCTTTAATGATTTAAAATGAAGTATATTTCACTAATGCTCTCCGTGGCCATTTCATTTGTCGTCGAGAATCCAATCTGATTACACGACATTTGAAAAATGGCAAAAAGGAGGGAAAATTCAAAAGGTGCGGTTGAGGTGGGAAGTTGGTGTCCGAGTGGATCGAGGTCACGATAGCTCAAGTGGTAGAGCAGCAGCGTATCTAGCCGAAGATCGTGGGTTCGAATCCCGCTCTGGCATTGACTTTTTTATCTCAACTAAAAACCTTAATTAATTGTAATATAATAAATTAGTTTTACTCTCCACAGAATTCACCCCTCAACTCTCACCCCAGAGTACTCGATATTCTTTGGGTGGGGGATAATCCCTTCAATCAAATAATTATTTTTAATTTAAAAGCTCTTATATCCCTGAGGTACTGAAATCCGCGCCCGCTCTCACACATAGGTCAACAGAGACTCTGTAGCTCATCCTGAGGCTTCTAGTTTTTTGCATTGTAAAATATACCTTTCCCGCCAGCAAGTGCCCCTATTGGTTCAAAAGGTAGCGATCCACCTGGCTAAGCTAATTATCGAGTAGAGAAGAAGAAAATGATATCCTTCAAAGACATTAAGAATTTTAAAATCACTTTCTAGAGCCCATTACCTACTTTTGAACTCAGGCTCCCTTTTTCAGGTCACCCTCATCAAAAGGGGTTCCTCGTGGTAAATGAATTACTGCTGGAGACGGAGGGACTGTAATACGTTTAGCGTTGCACGAGGGACTTCTCCTGGGACATTGTTTGCCCTCCGGATTCAATTCTCATTTAGATGAGCCTCCGATTTTGTGATTGTCCCTCACGAGGGCAATGCAAATAGAAAAGAAATACGGCTTAAAAGATCTAAACTGAAAAATAATGCCAACGAAAACATTAAGGCAAATATTGTTGTCATTTTCTGTTATTCACCTGTAATAAATATTGTTAAATGAATATTTAAAGACGAATTTAAAATTAAACAAGAAAACATGGAGACCTTACAAAGCCCGTGTAAATTTCACAACATCCATTAAATAATCAAGAAATAAACCATACTATTTATTGTTTGATATTGCAGACATTTGTGTACGCAAGGGATCAAAGCAACATGAATTAAGTATTGAAATATATTAACATACAATTGAGCATAAAAATACAGACAAAAATAATTTTTTAAAAAATTAAAAAATAATACAGAGTGATGTTGAACCGGCACAAGGTAACTCACTAGGTCTGTCTCTACTCGCGGGTATTTTGTGCCCTATTGAAACGCGTTTCGGCATTGCTCCATCTTCAGTGAGGTATTGTCTGACACTTTGTACTAGGGTTTATATAGCATTGGGTCCATCGTTTGTCGCGGTGTGCGTTGCGTTAGCACCATGAAACGCCCACTTATGCTCAAAACTTAAAGGCCTCAATATCGGCCATTGGCTCTTAACTATTACCTAAAGAAGACAAAGCCGAGACACAAACATGCCGACTCTGGCAAGAGAAACCATCAGCACATATCCTTTGTGAATGTTAGGTACTTGTATGTATTAGATACCCTTTTTGATAAAGTAATTCTTACCGAGGAAAGTGTTTAGTACTGTGGAAAAAGGGCGCATTTTACGGTATGGTTATAATCATAAGGGTTTCATAATAGATCTATGTATATCGCAGTTGAGTAAACGCAGGAGTAAGGGGTTATGCCCAGGAGCTAATTGAATTTTAGTGCTTCTGAATTTTTACAATCGCAAATTGTAAATCAGCAAGTGCAAAAGAAAGGTAAATTTGGGAATAGGCTGCATACAGATGGAGGTTATGATATGACGAATATGACGATATTAAACGTTCTTAGACAAAATTAGCGGTTTGAAAAAATTTCCCACTTTCAGATTTTCATTTGTGTAAAATTTGTCCAAAATTATGGTTTTCCGTTGTTTCCTTTCCAAATTTTCGTACTAGGAACATGTTCAGTTGACACAATGATGTGTTTAACACAACGAAACGCCCACGTAAACTATTTAGGGAGAGGAAGGAGAGAACCGGCTGAATGAAATGTTGGTGTGCCGTTTAGGATGGCGTGTGTATTTCCGTTCGGACGTCACGCTATGATTCACGTAGCACTACTCTTAGTATAAGTCTGATTCTCGTCGTACCAGGTCCCGACTTTCGCCCAATTCCGTATTCGAGTCGCGTGATGACATCTCTTCACGATTGACCTTACTCGATTTCTGTTGCGATTTATTAGCGGGAATCATTGTGGTCAGGTGTCAAAACTGATCGGCAGAAACTGGATTGAATGTGCGGCCTACGTGTCTAGACAGTCAAAGTTTGGGCTGTTTTGAAGTTGGAACTGTAACACACGTGCCAAAATAAACAGCCTAGTTGATCGCCTACACGTACAATTAGCAGTCTTCTTTTAGGCAAAAATATTCCAATAAAAATTATCTGATTCTACGGTTCTGAGAATTATTGTAGATTTAACTTTTGACGCCCGAGTGAATAGTGGTTGTTTTATTACTCACAATGCACGACACAGTTGTCGTCTCCTTTACACGTCAAACATACATTAATTATAATACTGATTTGGATAAAACTAAAAAAATTCTGGAATTGTGCCATTAAATTAATAGACACACGGAAGCATCCTTTTATTAATGACTGCTCGGATATTTAGCGCATACAAAAAAACGAATTTGTGATATTGGGATGGTGCAAAAATAATTCAGGCTTTGAAAAAGCAATTTAATTTTTATAAACTAAAGAAAATGTATTCGACCCTCACAATTTGGGGATTACGGGATATGATTTTTCCAAAGGTTCTATGTGCCATGCCGTATCAGCTAGTTAACATGGAAATACGTACTTTCTAGACTTAAAACACGCCTGTGACTCTATATTAAACGTAAATTTTCCAATTGCAAAGGCTACTATGATAAAAGTTTCTAAAGATGATCCAGGTTTTATCCGATTAAGTCCACGTTCAATGACACAGACTTGTGTAAACGTGTTAATGTACTAAAAAATGGAGCAAAACCTGATGATATTAAAAAATTTTTTATATCATTGATTCAGATTCCTGTCGGATGGCAAGAAAAAGATTTCTCTGCCATGTTAGATTTTTTGCCAGAAACTGCTAAAAACCATTATCAAAACATTCTAAACAATTAAAACTTTAATTTATCTTTAAATTTATCATCTATTAAATTATTTTAGTTTACCATGTTCTACGTATCAATATAATTTTCATTCAGTGTTCTATGTTCCACGGTACATAGAACGTTTCTTCAATTTCCTATTTTTTGCATATTAAGGAATTTGTTTTTGTTTTTCATTGTACTAACTGCTAAAAAATATACCCCTACATTACCAATAAAAATACATTTCAATGAAGTTTTTGATTTACCATTTGACTTACGTAGTTTTATTGCTTTCCTGAAAAAAATAACCGAAGGCACTTAGAAAATTCGGAATTTCCACTCTTCAATTATATACAGTTTTAATAGCACAATTTGTTTCTGGAAACGTAAACTATTGAAAACTATGGAAACTATTGTACATTTTATTGAATCAGCTGAGAGGAAAAACTAGCGAATTTGTTTTGAATACATGCGAAATTTCGCTGTGAAGATACAAAGAAAAAAGAATGGGTCAAATAAATTTTACTTTTTTTTCACTAGACAAAGTTGAAACTATACTACCCCATTCTATTATTGTAATAACCAACTGTACTCTATACCTATGCTGAATTCTTTTTTCTCTCTTTGATAATTGACCCGTTTAATGTAGGATTTTATTAAAAGATTGTAAAAGTCGCGTTTAATTTATATTCTCACATCGCCGGATGGTTCCTACCCAGAAAAAAAAGTGCAGCAACAAATGAATAATGTTTATCAAATGAAGCCTGACCTGAAGAGTGTTTGAGGATAAAACCACACTGCTTTAATTTTGAAAAACACGTACTTAACTGCACCCAAAGGCACATTGCAAATTGTAAGGTATTATTAACGCAGGTTTTAATGTGGAAGTGGAAATTTTATGAGTTGATATTTATGAGTGCTAATTGCCGAAGAGGTGTGCACCCCATCAGAGGAGAATGAAACATATATATATATATATATATATATATGCAATAAAAATAACTGAAGAATGTCTATGATTTTGTGATACTTCAATGTTAAATTTTGAATCAACATATTATGTGATGAATATCTCTCTCTCTCTCTCTCTCTCTCTCTCTCTCTCTCTCTCTCTGTGTGTGTGATAAATACGCCTAAACAACTTGATTATTCATGCCTTTCTTGTAAGTTTGAAAATTATTAACATAAATTGATATGGTAGGTTTATACATATTTATAAATTTTATTGTGTATCCCTCTGTACAATTACAGAAACAATGGAAAAGATAAAGATAAATTAGAATATTGATGAATTTATCACTAGCTGTATATTTGTTCAGTATATTTTGACCCTAATCGATTTGTTTTCAAATTTTTTTCAAACATTCATTATTAATTTTTTCAATTAATTAATCTTTATATAAGGCATTGGTTGAGATAAAAAAGTCAGTGTCATGAGCGGGATTCGAACCCACGACCCTCAGCTAAATATGCCGCTGTTCTACCACCTGAGCTATCGTGACTTCGATCCACTCGGACACTAACTGCACATCTCAACCCCACCTTTCTAATTTTCCCTCCTTTTTGCCATTTTTCAAAATTCGAAAGGTGGGATTGAAATGGGAATTTGGTGTCCGAGTGGATCGAATTCATGACAGGTCAAGAGATAGAGCAGCGGCGTATTTAACCGAGGGTCGTGGGTTCGAATCCCGCTCGTGACACTGACTGTTTTATCTCAACCAATGCCTTATATAAAGATTAATTGAATAACGTTATTCGAACAATCGGACAACGAACTTTAATAGACTTAATTTTTTCTTTTATCTACTATCTCCTATGTCTTTTTATATTTCCCAGTCCTCAGATTTTGTGGTTTTGACATACTGTTCGTAAATCTAATTTGGTGCTTTGTTAAGGTAGGAATATACGTGTGTTTAATCTCTCTTTTCCAAATTTCCACCTATATCTTATTTTTCTTTCTTTTTTTCAAGTTTATACTGACTGCTCGCTGAATCTGAATTACTAGGTCACACAGCAGTGGACACTCATTACAGGGATTATGCGAGTTGGTTTCCAGATAGTCAGTCCCCTATGAATTCCATCGCAATGTACAATCCCGTACACAGCAGTAACTCTGAAAAAATTTATCGGATTGTTTTACAATTTGTATGGATTAGTGGGTTCTTCTCTACATGATCCTCTAAGAATGTTACTCCAAAAGGATTAACATATGCACATGCGCATTCACAAAATATGAGGTAGCTAAGAAAAGAAAAAGAAGCTTAAGATTATCCATTCTTTTGAGCAGTATTTTTTCAATGCGGTAACTAAAATTAAGCCTGGAATCCAGATACATTCCAATGTATTTAACATTTACAGCTCGTGGTATTGTCGACGTATTTATTTTGGCATAATTGACAATTGTGGTCTGTGTCGAGTAAACAGTATTGCTACAGTTTGCTACTAATACGTCTGATTTTTCAAAATATTTAAAACACCTACAGTGTTTTGGCATATTGAACTGATAGTTCTCAGTAAATAAATCAACTCACCTCTTATAAAAGTCGTACCATCAGCAAAGAAAACAGTTTAGCTGTAGTTTTTACCTTGCAAAGATCATTTAAAAAAGCTGTTAAAGGTTAGCTCAAGAACAGACCCTTGGGGAACCCCACCTTTTATACTTCTTAAAGCTGACCTTATCCCATCAATCTGTACAAATACAGTATAAATTCATAAATAAACTTGCGATTGAATACGGACTCAGCAAATGATCATGTCCTGGTTCACCATGAGTTCACCGACTCGCAGACCAAAACCCATCAACTATAAATACAAAGGCCTAGAATTTTCAATTTTTAATTTTATTATTTAGAATTAATCAAGGTTTTTAGTTGAGATAAAAAAGTCATGCGGGATTCGAACCCACGATCTTCGGTTTGATACGCCGCTGCTCTACCACTTGAGCTATCGTGACCTCGATCCACTCGGACATCAACTTCCATCAAGCTCTCCGTGGCCATTTCATTTGTCGTCGAGAATCCAATCCGATTACACGACATTTGAAAAATGGCAAAAAAAAGGGAAAATTCACAAGGTGCGGTTGAGATGGGAAGTTGATGTCCGAGTGGATCGACTCAAGATCAATCGGCTTTAGATAAAAAGCAATTAAATGAAATAATTAAATTGGTCAATTATGACCGCTAAACATATAAGGATTAACATGATGCGTAAAGTTTTCTCGGTTATTAAACCTGTATTTGTTGTTTTTAATTAGTTTATCAATTGAGTAGTTGTTCAAACAGACTTATAGCAACAATGTTGTTAATTTAATATATTTGTTTAGGCATACTGCCGCCTAGTTTCTCGCAAGTTACCACGGTAAGTTAGGCTTATGATTTTAGTTAGTCTATCTCTGTACATCGTCCTCGGCACTACGTTTTACTTCATTTCTCCAAGTTGTATTTCTACTTGTTATTATATGTTATACTTAAACACGAACTTATCTTAATTTTCAACGGTTGGATCGAACGAGGACTGAAGAATCTGTTGTTCTGAGAAAAGGTAAGCCTTGAAATTTTATATTGAACCGGCACACGGCCGTGTATCATAAGTCGTTGCCCTGAAAGCTTGTGTTGGTGTGGTTGGTTGGATTGTGCGTTTATTATGTCGTCTGTAGTAGTGGGTTTCTGTATATTTGGAAGTCGATTTTATTATTGGTTCTGGTGAGTGTTAAGTCCAAGAAGTTGATACTGTTGTTGTTTTCAGTTTCTATGTTGAATGTAATGTTTTTGTGTGTTGTGTTAAGGTCCCTGAGTGCGTTTTCTGGGGAGGAGTTGTCTGTTATGGTTAATATGTCGTCGACGTATCTAAATAGATGGAGTATTCCGTTTTTAGCCAATATTTTTGGGAAATAATTCTCTTCCAGATTTTGGATAAGCACCTCTGCAAGAATGGTCGATGTTAGGTCTCCAACCCTAGACCGTTTTTGGGGGAATATATGTCGTTGTTGAATTTGAAGTAGTTTGGTCCAGTGGTTATTTTTGTAAGTTGTGTTAGTTGTTTCGCGTATTCTTTGTTGCAGTTTTTGTGTAGTGTGTTTGTTAGTATGTCGATGATCTTTTTGTCTGGGATGGATGGATACAGGTTCGTTATACCAAAGGGGACTAGTTTGGCAGTTGGGGGTATTGCTAGATCTATTGTGTTTTTTAATGCGGTTTAAATTTTAACTTGGATTTTAGGATGTCTGCAACGAACTTTGCAAGTTTGTATGCAGGGGCTGGTCATAGTTTACTGATGGGAATATTACGTCTGTATTTTTGGGAGTGAGGTAAAGTTTGGTGTTTTAGGATTCATAGTGATGTATTTGTATGTTTCTTTGGGATTACTGATTAGTAGGTAAGCCTTAAAATATTATCTTGGTTCTTCGTAATCCTGAAAACATGTTCAGGCCGTAAGCGTATTAAAAGTGTTTATCTACACGGAATTAAGGATGAGGGTGTTTCCATTCTCTACGGTCTTAGAGATCCTCATCTTGTTTTCTTCGTGGGTGATTTATCTAGGCAAAACTGTGGCTAAATCTCGAAAAAGGCGATGATAACTCTAGTTGGTTTTTCCTTAATAAATAAACAATAAATAAATAAAATTATACAGGCGCCAGTGATCAATATTTAAAAATGTGTATAATAAAGGCCAGTTGATTTGGATTTTATAAATACAATAATTTTTGTAAATACAAACTTACACATGGTTTAAGAGCTTTTATTGTGAACTGAATTTAAAAAATAAAATCATTTTACGAAAATGTCGAAGACTTTGGAATCACAAAAGTTGCCAGTTTTAAATCCAAGAGAATCCGCGGATTTCATTGCAAAAATGTCTTCAAATGTTTTCATAAAACTGGATAAAATATCGTCGTTCGCGGAACGACTTTACGTTTCTCTTGAAAAGAAGGAGATTCGAATCGTGAGCATTCACGAGCACGAAACATTCCCCGTGGACTTGAATGAAAAGGACGCGATCAATTTTATTTTCTTCCTCGATACGATCAATTTTTGCTTTTGGTCGAAGAGGTCGGACGAAAAGTGGACGGTGGAGTTCGAAGGAAAGACATACACTGGTTTCTACGCCTTGTCCGCTGCCCTGGGGAAAGCTGTTCGGGACAGTGTCAGGATCTTCGACCCCAAAGTGTACTCCAACTTCACTATGAACAACGTCCTAAAACTCCTCCAAGGGACGAACGGTAGGGACATAAATCTGGTGGGCCATCGGCTCAAATGCCTCCACGAGGTCGGCAAAACGCTGATCGAAAAGTACGACGGGGATTTTATCAATTGTGTCAAAACTGCTGAGAAATCAGCTGCAAAACTTCTTAACATCATTACAACCGATTTTCCATGTTTCAACGATTCAGCCGATTACCTTGGTAAAAGAGTTTCGTTCCACAAAAGGGCTCAGATTTTAGTCTCGCACATTTGGTCGTTCAACTACGGGAAAGGAATCGGTGAATTTAACGACATTGGCGTTATAACAATGTGTCCTGATTACCGAGTGCCTCAAGTCTTGGTGCATTTCGGTCTCATGAAATACGGAGAAAAGCTAACTAAGAAACTCAACAGCGAAACGATTCTACCTAACGGTTCTCCTGAAGAAGTCGAAATCAGGGGCTGTTCGATAAAAATCGTTGACATTCTTTTACACCAGTTGGAAAGAATCAATGAAGAACGGCATTCATCTTATTACTGTAATGCTATAATGTTAGACCACTATTTATGGTTGTACAGAAGAAAGGAAGCGGAAAATCTGAAACGAATTCCATTTCACAGAACGTACTCAATTCACTATTGAACTTTGACATAGATAGAACATAAATATTTCTTACTTATTTGCCACCAACTCCTAATTATAATTACATTTTCGTTTAGAAAACAACTAGAACTAATTTTATAAGATTTTAATGATTAAAAAAACTATTATCAAAAAATAGAACAATCGTGTCTAAATATTGTTTTTTATGGAAATTAACATGTTAATTTCTTGTTTAAGGTCTAATTGACCAAATTACTTCTTTCAATTAAGTATTCTTTTTATGTAAGGTCTTGGTCGAGATGAAAAAGTTAGTGTTACTTCATGAAGTCAAGATAGTTCAAGTGGTTGTTCGATCAGCGACGTATTGAGTCGAAGGTCTCGGGTTCGAATCCTGCTCGTAACACTATCTTTTTCATCTCAAGCAAGTCCCTGCATAAAAATAATAACTTGTTAATGTTAAAGTGCATGCAATTTTTGGAACACATTTCGGTAATATTATTTTTATTTGTACAATGTTGGACAGTCAACAAGTTTCCTCGTCAGCTATTTTTATAACATACTAAATAATAAATTCACTAATTTCGTGGTCCGCTTGACCAATTAACATATTACAATTAATCAAGGTTTTTAGTTGAGATAAAAAAGTCAATGGCACGAGCGGATTCGAATCTTCGGCTTGATACGCCGCTGCTCTACCACTTGAGCTGTCGTGACTTCGATCCTCACGGACACCCACTTCCCATCTCAACCTACCTTTTGTCTTATCCCTCCTTTTTGCCATTTTTTCAAATGTCGTGTAATCACCTGAAAAAATTCAATATAAACTAAAATATAAAAGCGTAAAACAAACGCTTTGAGCCCTGAAGATGATCTCAACAAAGACCGAAACGTTGGCATGATACTATTTAGATCATCTTCATCACACGTAAAACAAACGCTTTGAGCCCTAAAGATGATCTCAAAAAAAAAAAAAAAAAAAAAAGTTGGATTTTAATTCAATTAATTAAGGATTTTTGTTGAGATTAAAAAAGTCAGTGTCACGAGCGGGATTCGAACCCACGATCTTCGGCTAGATACGCCGCTACTCTACCACTTGACCCATCGTGACTTCGATCTGCTCGGAGACTAACTTCACATCTCAACCCCACCTTTTGAATTTTCCTTCCTTTTTGCCATTTAGTCAAGCGGACCACGAAACCTAATAAATGTAATAAGCAAAATGAAGTATAATTCACTAAAGCTCTCCGTGGCCATGAATCCATCCGATTACACGACATTTGAAAAATGGCAAAAAAAGAGGGAAAATTCAAATGGTGGGTTGAGATGGGAAGTTGGTGTCCGAGCGGATCGAACTCATAACTCAAGTGGTAGAGCAGCGGCGTATTTAGCCGAAGGTCGTGGGTTCGAATCCCGCTCGTGACACTGACTTTTTTATCTCAGCCAAAACCTTAATTAATTGAAAAGAATTTATTTAGTCAAGCGGACCACGAAACCTAATAAATCTATAGAAACTATTGAGGTTCAAACTAGATCATTCTACTATTGTGGGATGTCCATTGGAGTCATCATTATATAATTTGTACAGGTAATTAAATTAATAAACCAAACAGTATCACATAGTATTAATCCTAAAAAACTATTAAGAATAAATCTATAAAAACTATTGAGGTTCAAAACTAAATCATTCTGCTATTGTGGGGTGTCCACTCAAGTCTGCGGGGTGATGTACCTGTTTAGTTTTGATAGTTGCCGATCATTGTTAAACCCCGTCAACATCCAAAAAATCTTGCAATAACGTACGACATTTGTTCAATATTTTACGTGTTGCACACAAGACATTGTTATTTTATTTAGGCCTAACGTTTTGATCAGGACTCAAATCAGGACAAAGTTGGCATAAGGACAAAGGCCCCTTAGGTGTGGCGTAAATTAATTGTCACCTTGGATCCAGATGGGGTCCATCAATATTAATGACCACTTTAGATAATACGCGGAGGTCTGACAGAATAATTCTCATATAAATAACCTGGGTTTTTACACGGCAGATTTTTAAGCTTTTTACAAAAGCTTTTGAATTAAGGGTATATTAATGACATTTCTGTAATCAGTTATCCGTTTGTATTCTTCAGGTTTGTAAGAAAAAGTATATAATGCACGTAAAAATACATATTTTTAATTGGTTTTGGTACAAATTTTGGCTTACAGTTTTTTGTTTACCTTCTTTGGGTACATCCCTTTTCCGTCTCTTTCTCTTCGTCCTTTTCTTTTCGGGGTGTCGGGCGTTTTGGGCCGAACACAAAAGACGTCCTTTATGGTCGACCAGTTCGATTTTAGGAATCATTATCGCTGGAGATGACGCGGACGTCGTGAGCTCCCACGCCCACCGCTTCGGCTTCCGGAGGCTCAGCCGCAAAACGTCGCACTCCGTCATCCCGGGTGTGACTGATCTAAGAATAGGGGAATCGTTTCTCCCACCGCCCGTTACAATTCTAGTACCAAACGGTCACTGTCATGGACAAAAGCCAGATAACACGTGTACTGGACTGTTGACGAAATTGCGCGTTTTGAGTCTAGTTGTCAATTTTGGTCTAAAAACGATGAACTGCCAAGTTAACGGGATGAGAAACAAATACTTGAGGTTTTCCCCTTTTCATCTCAGTTAAACTTCTCAAAACCTTAAAACCTCCAAAATCGACGATTATTATTAGTTCTTGCAAACAAATTGCAATGGGTTGTTTGGGCATACTGGTACAAACTAGCAAGGACATTTTTTCAAATTACAGTCCAAACCAAGTGATCTATACAAGACAACTAGTCAAGAACTCGACAATTTGCAAATTTATTATCTTTCATGGTGAATATTCCTGAAAAGCCGTATCAACCATTCAACATTTCGTTCAATAGACTTCGATTCCAAATGCCATAGCTAATGGCATTCCAAATGCCGTACTTGTGTTAAAATCATGTAACTGACCACATAATAATCTGTTTAAATCTCATTTCAAGTCATTCCTCTTCTGCACAAGCTTCAGTTATGTTACCACATATCAAAATTAAAAAATGCAGCAATCTTTGGAAAATAAAGTTGCACCCCTCCAAGTCACAACATATCACCTTTCCGTCTTGAGACTTGTCCTAGCTTATACTTAAACAATGAACCTGTTCCTAAATTCGACAAATTTAACCATTAAGGACTTTGGACTTGGAATCTACACAAACTGTTAAAAAAACAAAAACAGTCACCCAACAAACAATTGTAAAATGCTTTATTATCTACTTAACGGACAATCAAAAGTACCATTAAAATCAACTTCACTAGTTTTCGTGGTCCGCTTGAACAATTAATATATTTCAGTTAATTAAGGTTTTTAGTTGAGATAAAAAAGTCAGTATCACGAGCAGGATTCGAACCCACGATCTTCGGCTAGATTCGTCGCTGCTCTACCACTTGAGCTATCGTGTCTTCGATCCACTCGGGCACTAACTTCCCATCTCAACCCCACCTTTTGAATTTTCCCTCCTTTTCGCCATCTTGCCAGAATCAAATAGATTACACGACATTTGAAAAATGGCAAAAAGGAGGGAAAATTCAAAAGTTGGGGTTGAGATGGGAAGTTAGTGCCCGAGTGGATCGAAGACACGATAGCTCAAGTGGTAGAGCAGCGACGTATCTAGCCGAAGATCGTGGGTTCGAATCCCGCTCGTGACACTGACTTTTTTAATCTCAACAAAAATCCTTAATTAATTGAATTAAAATCAACTTTCGACATACTTATACTTAATATTTGGATATACGGAAGCTTATGGATCGACAAACTATTCCAATATTCAAAGATTACAAAGTTTTCAATACAAAATTTTAAGACTAATTGTTTCTGCCTCTTTTTACTAAACAAACACACTTCACAGAGATCTTTACATCCAACAGTTTTTTCATCCATCAAAACATATTACAGACGTTTTCATAGTAAATTACAGAATCACACTAAACCACAAATACGATTTTCCACAATTACCTCGTAAACGAAAAGAATATGGATGAGACCTCTTAAATGATTAAAACCATTTTATTAATCCAGAGCGGTGCCAATGGGTAGCTTTCTCTATAACGCCCATAATGCCACAAACATAAATTATCCATTCTGCTCGTTGTATATAATTTATTTAGAGTTGTAAATACAAATAAATGAAGTAAAAAAACACTCATACACATTGTAGATTATCACTCTATTATTATTGCCATAGCACTTCTAGCAGTCCATCGGCATTTTCAGCCATTCTGATTTACTATAAATACCGGCAGGCATTGAAAATCACCCACCCCCGGTGTTGGCAGACAATGTTCGATTTTTAAACTTAAAAATGCGACTTAGTGCTGAGGATGTTGCACTTGGTGTGGGACTTATTGACGATGGACGTTCCATCAGGTATGCGGCTATTACCATCGGAGTTCCCTACGAAACTCTGCTAGACGCCGTTAGACGTTTTCGAGAATCTGAGTCCTACAATGGAAGGCACGGTTTTGGACGCTCAAAGGTAACAGAACCACATGATGACCGGTTTTTGACTTTGAGAATTTTGCGAAACCAGCACCTTACTGTTGTTCAAGCGATTCATCAGCTACAGAATGTTCCAAGTGTCCAAATATCTGAACGCACTGCTCGAAGGAGATTAAATCAGTATGGACTGTCGGCTTTTCGTCCCGTAATAGGACTAGAATTGACCAGAAAACACAGAGTTGCATGGCTCGCATCTGCTCGAGAACACAGCCTTGGACTTTGGACGATTGGTCTGCTGCACTTTTACAGATGAGTTTAAATTTGCTCTACGATCTTCACATAGGCGTGAAAGAGTGTGGAGAAGGCGAAATGAAAGGTACGAAGAAGGTAATTTTCCCAGAGCCAATTTTTTCAACATAGCTCAGTGACGGTATGGGCGGGAATTTCAAAAGAGAGACGCACAGAGTTGATTGTTGTTCGTGGAGGGTCTTTGACGGCGACTTACTATGTCGATGAAATTTTGGAACATCATGCGTTGCCTATCCTCGATGAAATTAGCGACAATCTTATTCTAATGCACGATAATGCCCGTCCACATGTCGCTCGCATAATACAAACGTCAAAACAACAACAGCATAACATCTGTCTTAGACTTTAACACGATCGAACATTTATAGGATAACATCAAAAGGCGAATAAAAGGACGTCCATCACTTCCTGATATACCCCACTATCTTGAAAGGACTTTTCGTGAAAAATGGGCTAACCTCCAGCAAAGAGACATTTCTAAACTGATAGAAAGTATGCCGAGGCTCTTCGAGATGTAATTAAAGCAAGAGGAGAAAATATGCGACATTGAAATGTTAATTAAAAATCTAATTAAAACAAATTTTATCTGTCCGTTTTTTGTTTCATTTTCCTTAGCAATTTACATTTTTTTTACTTTTTTTAGACAAAGACTCAATTTTTAAACTTTAAAAAACGGGAAACTTTGATTAATGTACAAAAATATATTCAAATCAAGTTATATTACAAGTGGGTGTGGAATCTTTTGCCTGTCAGTGTTTAACATTTTGCGACGTCTAAAATCAGATTTTTTTAAAAATAAAATTGTTATTTCTCAACTATAGCGTCATTAAAATACAAATCTGACCTTTATTTAGCGAACTTCAATACATTTTCCACAAGATAACCACATTTTCGTTGAAAAATTCTCGCTTCCGAATAACAAATGGAAGTATAAAAAATGGCTTTTTTTTTTAAATATTCATTTGTGGCTTCTGGTTAGCATGAGAGACTCTCACGCCGCGGTCGTGGGTTCGATTCCCACCGTCACCTCTGGCCCTTTTTTCACAATAACCCCCCTCAATTTGAAAACACATATAAGATTGTCACATGGCTAATATGCATAGTTCATAACGCCAAAAAAAAAAACTTACAAAAAAAAACACAACTTACAAAAATAACCACTGGACAAAACTACTTCAAATTCAACAATGACATATATTCCCCCAAAAACGGTCTAGGGTTGGAGACCCAACATCGACCATTCTTGCAGAGGTGCTTAACCATTATTTCCCAAAAATAATGGCTAAAAACGGAATACTCCATCTATTTAGATACGTCGTCGACATATTAACCATAACAGACAACTCCTCCCCAGAAAACGCACTCAGGGACCTTAACACAACACACAAAAACATTACATTCAACATAGAAACTGAAAACAACAACAGTATCAACATCTTGGACTTAACACTCACCAAGAAGTATAAAAAATGGCTTTTTTTTTAAATATTCATTTGTGGCTTTTGCAATGACTTTTCCATAAAAATATTCGGGGATTTCATTAAAGTTACCTTATTTTATAAGTATTACCAGGACGCACTCACTTCTACATTTTTTAAACTTTTTCTTAGTGAAATCTTCTTTGTATTGATGAAAAACGAGATATCGAACCCAAGGAGAGCTGCAACACGAAAACATCGAACATGTCGTATTTTTAATGAAAGCATTTATTAGTTGGTAACAAAAATCAGATCCATTCTTCTCATAAAGTGTACATAATTAAAGAAAAAATACAATTAAAATGAAACTTCATTAAATTAAGCATTTTTGCAAATTAACCAATGTTCGAAATGTTTTCCTTGGTATTGGACGTGACTGCAGGGAGGACTTTTTCCTTTTTTCCGTCATGTCTGCACGTGATTTCAAATTTCTCTATAAGCATATGTATTCTCTATACTATATGTACAACATTACTTATATGTAAAAATGTAGGGGTGTCAAATCAGGGCTCCTCGCTGGCCATGCCACGAGAAGAATGTGTTCTAATTTTTGTTACCATTTGTTTTTGTTTTTTGTTTTGTTTTTTTAAACAAGACGTGTACGCTCTCCTCAAGTTCAACTCAAGTTCGATATCACATTTTTCAACTTTACATACGAGATTTCACTATGAAAAGTTCTAAAAAAGTGTAAAAGTGAGTATGTCTTTGGAATACTTATAAAATAAGGCAACTGAAGTGGCAGTGAAATCCCCCAAAAGTCATTACACGAGCCACGGTTCAACAGAAATATTTTTTGTAAATGTTTCCACTTATTCCATCATAATGTGTGGTGTTTAGTGACCGTTAATTAATGATTATTTGGAGATCGTGAGAAGTGGTCTGGTATGACGTAGGTTTAGAAAAACATTTTCTTTATCGTGCCAACGTTTCGGCCTTTATTTAGATCACCTTCAGGGCTTAAAGTGTTTGTTTTCTGTATAGATGTGGCATTCTTGTGTTCTTCTTCCCAAGTGGGCACTCTCAACAGGGCACACAATAATGGCACATCTACACGTTTGAGCCCTGTAGGTGATATCAATAAAGTCTAAAGTCTCTTGTTCTAAACCTACGTCACACCAGACCGCATCTCACAACCTCCAATTAATCATTAAAATGTAATACACACTTCTTCTTCTGATAGATGTTTGGAATGTGTACTGAACAACAAACATATGAATTCAAATCGTAAATGTGTGATTTTGTAATTTCCTATAAAAAGCCTGAAATATGTTTTTATGGGTGAAAAAGCAGTTGGCACGTGAACAAATATTGTTTACGTAAAAAAGGGGTAGAAACAATAAGTCTTAAAATTTTGGATTGGAAAGTTTGTAATATTTGGCCGATCCAAAAGCACCCGTACATCCAAATAGGTGTCAGTCGTATTTGTTTGTCAAAAAATTTGATTTTAATGGTAATAATAATAAATAATTTTAGCAATAATAATAGTAACATATATAACATAATTTAACAATAATAATTTTAATGGTCAAGGCGGAGTCTAAAGGTGTTGTGATTTTGAGGGGTTCAACTTTATTTCCCAAAAATTGCAATGCATTGCAATTAAAAATATTTCAGGCTATATGTATTTTTATCTTTTATTTTAATTACAGCATACTTATGTTAATGTAAGCCAAATTCAACGAGATCATAAATTCAGGAATTTTAATAAATACTATTCAATTATGATGGTTTGAAAAAAAATTCACCACACACCGGAAAATCATTTAGTGATAGAATAAGGTACATTTTATGATTTCCGGCATTTTGGTAAATTTTCTTTCAAACTATCATAATAAAATATTTTTTAGTAAAACTAACGAATAAATACTCAATTAATTGTACACAATTTTTTTTTCGAAATGAAAAATTTGTGTCACAGGCGGGATTCGAACCCACGACTTTCGGCTCAATACGCCGCTGCTCTACCACTTGAGCTACCGTGACTTCGATCGCCCATGCCACAAACTTCCCACTTCGACTACCCGATTTTATTCTAATTATAAGCAAATCGCGGCTTCATATAGAAACACTTTTTATTAACGATTATATCGGGTTGTCCGGAAAATAATGCAGGATTTTAAGTTTTCATTAAAAAAAATCTATATAAAATATTCTGTTTACGTTTACAGGATTACTCATTTGTATGAATGTCAACACTTATTAATCCTCTTCCAAATGATATTGTTTGTTTACCTCTGTAGCATTCCGCTACTTGGAAATAATTCAGTCATCCTTATAATGTCAAAGCGAGAATTTCGTACGATTTTCTTTTACGAGTTTAAACTCGGCCGAAGCGGAGCCCAAACGGCTAGAAACATTAACCAAGTCTGGGGCGAGGGTTGTGTTAATGAGTGCACTGTGCAAAGGTGGTTTAAAAAATTTCGGGAGGGAGATTTCAGCCTTGAAGATGAAGAAGGTCGTGGAAGGCCTTCCTCTCTTAATGATGATGTTCTGCGATCAGTGGTGGAAGAAAACCCCAAAACAACTGTTCGAGAACTTGCAGAGCAACTCAAAGTCAGTAAAACGACCGTCGCTGACCACCTCAAGGCGATTGGAAAAGTGAAAAAACTCGAAAATTGGGTTCCACACTCATTAAACGATCGCCAAAAAATCAGCGCTTTGATGTTTGTGCATCACTTCTTTGTCGAAACAAAAATGACCCATTTCTGGCCAGAATTGTTACATGTGACGAAAAGTGGATTCTCTACGATAACACTAGACGTTCTGGACAGTGGCTCGACAAAGGAGAAGCTCCAAAGCCCCCAACTCATCAAAAAAAGGTAATGGTTACGGTATGGTGGGCTTCATTTGGTTTAATACACTACAGCTTCTTAAATCCTGGCGAAACCATCAATGCTGAATCATACTGTAACCAAATTAATACCATGCATCAGAAATTGGCAGTAATGAAGCCCTCTTTGGTCAATCGGAAAGGGCCCATTTTGTTGCATGACAACGCTCGACCACATGTGTCACGTGTAACGTCACAAAAATTATTGGAGCTTGGCTATGAAACTTTGCCTCACCCACCCTACTCTCCGGACCTCTCGCCTACTGACTACCATTTTTTTAGACACCTGGACCACTACTTACAACACATAATATTCAAAAATCAAACGGAACTGGAAAATGCATTTATTGACTTTATCAATTCTAAAAATTCTGAATTCTACTCAGACGGAATTAATAAGTTACCAACACGTTGGGAGAAATGTATTGAGAGTATGGGAAATTATTTTGATTAAAGAACATTGCTTTAAAGTAACTAGTTTCTTTTTTTTTGTTTAATACCAAAATCCTGCATTATTTTCCGGACAACCCAATACTAGATTAGCGGGACTGTGTACGATTCACAGGTGTGATTCTAGATTAATACTAAATTTTATCAGCTTCTATTAAACATATAAATATTCAATTAATTGCACACAATTTTTCCGGTTCGAATCCCGCCTGTGACACAAATTTTTCATTTCGAGAAAAATTGTGTACAATTAATTGAGTATTTATATGTTTAATAGAAGCTGATAAAATTTAGTAAAACTAACGAATTTCTTATATGGTTTAATTTGGTATACATTAAAATAAGTACTTTTATAATAATTATATAAATAAGGAAGGGTTCACAATCTGTGTGAATATCATATAGCAGATTTTGAACATGCCATTTTAACGACGAATGTATTCGAAAAAACTTTTTTTTAATAAGGTCAGATTAAAAATTTTCAGAAAACTTAAAGATACTACTAGCAAGGAAAAATGCATTGACGCATATCTCGTTTGCTAAATCCCCGAAGATATTCTTATTTGTTGACTCCCTCTGCCCAGAGACAAAATGCGGAAGCGCTTTCCAGTCTTCTACGATGTTCACTTTTTTGTTTAAATGATCCAATGCGTCCGAGACAGAAAAGCCGGACTACGCGACACACTTGCACATTTAAAAAATCTGTAGTCGAAAAATAGTGTTATTTTGTAATTTACTGAAGGTCGGATAATCTCGTACAAATTTATTTGGCCCGGGCCCAGAATGTAGTTAGGTCGGGGTTTCGATCTTATCTTTAAAACGAGGACGACGTCCAGAACGTTTTGTATGGGCTTAAAGATAAATTGACCTATCGATGATGATACATTGAGAGGCAAAAAATGGCTACCCTATTTTTTTTAATAGTAAATACTTGCAATCGTTATAATCTTTATTTTCTGTTTGCTGGATATTTTTAAAGAAATATATGTTATAGCTAAATAAAATTATTAAATTGATTAAACCAATTTTACCAAAAATTTTTCTATGGAAACAATGAACATTTTCACTTCAACTTTCAAACTACTAAAAAATATTCAATTCAGACCGTGTATTTTCTCCTCTTGTGATGATCATCGGTTGCATTCGATTGGCATCGATTTTATGAAGTTTTGGATGTAGTGCTGTAGGATATTTTTATACTCCTCTAATTCCTGCGAATTGGGCGATCTTTTGCCCTCTTTGACAATTTACATCAAAGGCGTTTGATAGGGTTTAAGTCAGGATTACATGCTAGCCACTCCAAACATTGAATTGTAGCACATTTCATGTAGTCACCAACGATCCTAGCTGTGTGGGCCTTGCCTTGCGTTCTCATCCATAAAAACATATCCGTCGCCAATTAGTGGCATATAAGCAACAACTTCTGTTAGATAATAGATCTTCATTGTATCGCACAGCTGTTAGGGGATCCTTGATGAATATTCCTTCCATAGCCTGCCCAAACCATAGCTTCTCTCTCACTAGCTGTCAGAAGACCTCAAACAAAACCTTGACTCATCCGAAAACAAGATTTTAGTCCATTCTTGCTTAATGTGATTTCTTACGAAACTTAACCAAGCTGACCTGTGTCTTGTCACAGCTTCATCCCAACAGGAGTACTCCGATTATAGAGTACATCATCAAACGATCATCTCTCTGAGATGTGTAACGATGGCGACCTGATCCATGCTTTCTTGAGTAACCTCCAGCATCTTGGTAGTGATTGAAGACCGTTTGGACAATTTTTTTTTATTATTATTATGTTAAGTACCCTTATGGCCAAATCAGCTAGACCAGGGGTGCTCAAACGGTCGATCGCGATCGACCAGTCGATCGCGAGTGCTTTTTGAGTAGATCTCGAGAAGAAAAAAATTTTTAATAAGTANTCGATCGTAAGTAGTCTAAAAATATTGAGGTAGATCGCCAGCAGTTCAAGTTTGAGCACCCCTGAGCTAGACTTCTTCCATCTTCTAACAATGGTATTAATCTAGCTGAATCTGTATCACTTAAAACTATCTCTCAAACAAATTCGAAACTTAAAAATACTACTTTAAAAAATCAAACCATAGGAATGCTAGAAAGAATTTTACAGAAAAACCAACGAATATGAAATTCACTATTCAAAGATTTATTTACAAAATCCAATTGTAAACACAAGTTGTTTTATTTACCTGTGATTTATTTACCTCTAATTATATAAAATGAACCAAATATTGTTGTAAGGTAATCAATGGAGCATTATATAACGGGTAATTAAAAATATTAAGGGTGGCCACTTTTTTGCCTGTCTGTAGTTACTGCAATAATTCATATATGCATTTGCTACTTTGGCCATTAGTAGTTCTAATAATCTCACAATCCAAAATATTGCACTTACAGATGTGGGTCAATCTATACATTTTTCACTGCAGACTAAGTTATGTTATGTTTACAACCAGAGCCTGCCATATGCTTATGTGCTACATGCCTGTGATATAGGTGACATACTTAAATTTATTTCGTAGTGGCATGATCCTACAATGCTTAAAAAAATTATCTCCACAATTAGGGAAGAGAGATCAGAGCTATTTATTTGATTCTTGCAGGGTAAAGTAAAATTGTAGGTACAAAATAAAAAGTCCTAGTTCACAGTGAAATTGCAGTACACTTGTTGTTTTCATTACGGTCTGACCAAGCTTACATAGCTTGTAAAAAGACAAAATTCCTGTTTTCTTAAACTGAAAATTTTTTGATTGTTGAAAAGAAGAAATAGATTTAATTTGTGTTAATTGCTATTATTGTCTTAGTGTTAATAAATTATTTTAAAACAGGATTGATTTTTACTTTAAAAAGGCACATGATTGGTTTATGTTCAGGTCCGATCAAGACCTTTGGGGCTTTTTTTCTGTTAATTAGGATTCACGATTGGACCCGTTTTGCTTGAATCGAGAAACAAATGTAACATGTATATTTGAGTGTTGCTATTTTGTACCTGAGTGAGCTCATATCTGTTGCTGGTAGTTTTCTTCATACATCAAACTGGTGTTTGTTCAGTTTTTTACTTTTTGTAATAGTTAAGTTAATACATTTTTATTTTCTTTGCATTTGTGTGTTGGGTTTGTGTAATAATTGGTATAGTATTAATTTATTAATTAATTGTTATGACTTATGTCAAATGTTATTAGTATTTGTATGCGTTTGATTTTATTGTGTGGGATCATTCCCAACATGCTTCTGTCACATTAGCCTCACCATGTTTATCACGTAGGTTTCACAGACAAAAAACAAAAAATATCATTTTTTCTATATTTGTTCTTCTTTGGCAGCTTTTTGGTTGATTTGCTTTCTAGTGAAATAAAATATTTTTATTCACAATTAAAATTGGAAAAGTGGTGATTCTGATGGTGACAATGCACCTTCTTAAACAAAAGAAAAAAATCACTAGTTTCCCATTTAGGAAAACCTAAGGACAGTACTATTTATTTTCCTCGCTTTTGGGACAACATTCAACACTCAAGTGAATAATGGTGCATTTTAAAAATGACTGATGAGAGGGTTCATATCTGCAATGGAAACTAATGGAAAAAGGTTGAGGCCATCCCGTATAAAGTGACACCAGCAAGGTTTTATTAATACCTGTCATTACTATAGGGGTGTGTCAATAAAAATGACCGTTTTTCATTTTTTTTTTTTTTTACAGAAAAAACACAGGAAAAAGTTTACAGTTGTTGGAAACACTTTTTGGGATCCAATTTGAAGAGGAGAAAAATTTTAATAATTGAACTGTATGAAGATGGTTAACAGATTCGAAAATGTGACACCACTGAAAACGCCTAACAACGTAGGCAAAGCTGTTTTTCACTGAAACTTTACAAAAACCATCCTGGAGTCGACAAAATATGAATCAGACCTACATAACCAACACGACAGACCACTGTACATGCAGACTATCATTGTAGAGAAACATGCAAGAGCCAAGTGGCAGTGCACTCGTTATCCAACTGACAACGCTTACTATTTCTAATGAGGCAATTAACTAGACCCTGAGACAACAATGATTCCAATACCAGACACATTCACTGACAACGAAGGACAAATCTTAGTAATAAGATAATGAAAATCATGATTATTTAGCACTTGGTATTTCTCAATCACCCTGTACTCTTTTTTTTTTTTTTTTTTTAATTAAATGTTTTTATTAAAACTGGTCTTATTATACCAACCATTAATTTTACAATAATATTATATAATAAATAAATGTTTACACTCTTATAAACCCATTGGTACAATAAGATTTACATTTCACTATTCACAATTCACTTTTAACCACACAAGTTCATATGGCTTTGTTCTTTTTAATCTTCTGACCATGTTTCGGTTATGTAAGAGTTTTGTCGCTTCCACATTCTCGTGCTGGCTGAGGCGAGCCTGGTGTTTGGTGGCAAATCGTTGTATTTCCGCCATGACTTCAGGGATCTTAAGATCCCTATGTAAGTCCTTATTCCTTATGTACCAAAGTGCATTGACCATGTTACATAAGATTTTATTTTGGAGTGTTTGTATGATTTTGATATTGCTGTGTTTGGTACAACCCATAGTTGAATACCATAGGCTTTATGACTACCCTGTACTCATATGATAACTAATTTAATTGAGGGTCGATGAGGTACTCAATATACCATCATCAGACCTCTCACCCTACACATTCACGCTAATAAATTCATTTTGTAATACTCTTAGAAACACAAGACAAGGTCTATCAATCTATAAGTACAATATACAGTAAAACGGCCCTGTTTACTCTAAAAGCACGATTCTTATAATGGATGGCATTACTCCACGCTTCTTATACAAATCAAGCAAACTTTCTCTACATGCCGGACACATCAAGTAGAGTTAAAGTAAGTGTAAGTTTGAGGGCTGTGGTAGCTGAGTGGTTAAGGCGTCAGACTCTCGGCTACTAATCCTGTAGTCGTGGGTTCGATCCCCATCATCGCCTCTAGACTTTTTTTTCTGACATCTAAGGTACAGGTGGCTGCAATTGAAAGAAATTGACATGGCACTTATCAATGGAAGGTCTTGGGCGGGATCAAATCTCAGCGATTCTGAATTTGGTCCCAACCCCCTTCAAAAATGAGTTTCTCGATGGAAGAACACTGGCATACTGGAGGGGGGGGGTCAATTCACACGCGTGTGTGACCTTCTAAAAAATGGAGCCAGGAATAAAGTACAATAAGTACTTCCAGTAATTAGGTTACTCACAAACAAAAAATAAGTAATTTAATCTACATTTAATCTGATTCTGATAACTGTGACCCATATATATGTTGCCATGTTCAAGCATGATTCTCATATAAGCTTGCATACAAAAAATTAATTAGAAAACGTCCAATAATGAAGAAAAGCTAAGAAATGGTAAAGAGAAAATTGACCCTCAAACTTTCAGAATATATTATACCATCCTAACAACTGCCTTTTTCAGGGAAAGAGGATGAAAAGCTCAGGGCGGAATGCATGCTCGCTGGAGTCTAACTGACACCAAAGTGGGGGATCGTCTTAAGCCAAAGGCGGCATCCATTGCATTATCACCAGTTATCCAATACTCATCTCAAATAAGTAAGTTTCACATCAAAATGACAGAATCTCGACCACCTCGTTCACAGAGTTAACTGGACAGGCTCAACTGATAATTCAAGAATAGAGAATTCACATTTTGAAAACATCATTTTACTGGGTCCGTCTACAGACTCTGGTTTATGTTACACCCATATACATTTCGGCCTCACGCATTCTTCACTGAGGAATGTACGACCTAGAATAGATGTACCAAGTCAAGCGATAGAGTCAACTAGGTTACTCAACAATATCAGCACTATATACAATAAAACAACCCTATTTCATCCAAAAATTGAAACAGGTGACTCATATATTCGCTGCCAGGTTCAAGCATGATTCTCATATTGGGTTGCATTCCTACAAGCTCTCTATATGGAGCCAAAGAATTACACCCTTAAATTAAGTGGGACACACCCTTTTTCTAGATGCTGGACGCATACACATGCTTTGACCAAAAAGTAAGTGTCCTTGGCCTAACCTCGCATAACTTATCTTTAATAGGGTGAGGATGACATTTCTTCTAAGAGCGAGATCCTCCAAATGCCACTTATCAAAAGTGCTCTTGATATCTGAATACATCTCTTTATTATTTTTTAAGGATCAATGGTTCATAAATAAATGCTATAAATTAATGTTGACAACATATTTTATTTCTTCATCATAATATGTTTATAATGCCCTACTTTCTATTTTTTTGTAATTAATATTTCATCTTTTTATTGTTTAAACTATAAAATAACTCCTAAACACATCATATTCTTCTACTGTATTATCCATCATTAGTGCAGTCTTTATATTATTTTATAAATTCTTTTACAGTAATTCTTCATTTTTAAACCTATTTTCACTTACGATTATATATGTATGTGTGTATATATATATTTATATCTTAATAAATGCATCTTCATACAAATATTAGAATCAATGATTACTCTTTCCGAAGCAGTAACATTTCGTTTTTAAAGACTAAATTTTTACTAAAATATTCTTTCAAAATCAAATAGGTAATATACACAAAGCATGTATATGTAAATATGTGCTAAAAATAAAAATCAACTAGCAAGGCAGACATAAATTACATTGACTAAAAATTATGTTACTCACATACAAAAAATAAGTAATTTAATCTACATTTAATCTGTTTCTGATAACTACAACCCTTCAAAATATGTAATTAAATATACATCTCCTTAATTGATAGGAATAACAACCAATATATCAAAATTCTATATATACCCAAGTTTTTTAATTAAAGCATTTCTTATTTGAATATGTATATTTAGTTTTTCTTTTAGTTCTTATCACAAATAATACAAACATGGTAATTTTATTAAATGTTTTAGGCTCTTCATCACTTATAGAAATTTTCACAATAATTAAAAAACTGGTACAAAAATTCACATCACACAAAAAATGACTAATTGTTTCATCGATTTTCATTTTGTCTTTTGAATACGTTACACTTTTCAGTTTTCAATTTCATAAAGAAAAATAAATCTTGAGATTAAAGCCTCCATCGTGAAAAAATAATTTCCAATCTGCACTGCTTCATTCTAAATTGAATCCGATGGTCCAAATAATTACACTTGACACTAGAAAACAACAGGATGTTTGTTACTGGAATTTAATTTTGGGAAGCTAAAGGATATTGAAAAGTGCTGAAAGCTAATACAGTGTACGGTGTCAATAGTATCCCTTAAAAAAAGTACCTGTTTTACATCTTGTGGAAAATTGGATTTTGAAGTTATTCCCTCCAGTCTGAAAATAAAATTTCAATTTATTATCTATAACAAAAACAAAACAATTTGTACTCACATCACTGAACGATTTAGGTTTAGCATTGTATCCTGCAGGCACAAAAAAAAATTAATTAGAAAACGTCCATTAATGAAGAAAAGCTAAGAAATGATAAAGAGAAAAGTGACCCTCAAACTTTCAGAATATCCCATCCTTAGGGCCTTAAATTTATTTAAACATAAGGTAATTGGTATGGGGCAATGAAACTAAAGACAAAAAAAAATATCTACCTTGTTTTGTATGCGGTGAACTGCAGGATTGAAATGCGATTGGAGGTGGAATGATATTATCTTCTTCTTCAAACGGGCTGACATCATTTCTTGAATTTAAATGTAAAATTTCAAAGTTTTGAAATAGTGTCTCCCTTTTTCTCACATCGTCAACTTCCTTAAAAATTTCCATTTGTTTGTTAAAATGAGACTTGGCCAAAGACTCATTGTTATCTTCATGTGTGGATTCAAAATAGTCAATCAAACGGCTTACGCCAATCTTCTTGATGAAGCTTTCCCTGCCTTCATCGTTTGTGATGCACCTCTCAGCTCTATATACATCCTCAGGCTTTTTCTGTCCCTTGGCACCAATTACACTGTTATTATACAAAGATTTATTTACACCAAAATATTCACTATAATAACCCACGAAGGATTTGTACCCTACTGTATTTACATCGTCTTCACTTCCGTCAACAGAAAAATTAAACCTTGCAGAGCCGATTTCAGATAAAAGCATGGAATGCATATAATCCTTCATGCTTTTGTATCTTTGTACTTTGCTATTTTTTGACAGCAAATAGTCTTTGTTCCTTGAGACGGTGTTTGCCTCAAATCCATCCATAACATCTCCAAAAGAGTCTTCTTCATTTATAATACATTTATTGTCGAGGCTATCACTAGACTTTAAAAAACTATTGGTAAAGCTTCCTCCTAAATCTAAATCTACTGCTTCTTCACCCATGCACATATTTTTGGTTTCATCATTACAAACGGTTGATTCCCATTGGTTAGGCACAACATTATTATCTGATGGTGTTTTATTAATGGGGAAGCTGTTGTTAACGTTTAAATTAAATTTTGCACAAGAAAAATTATAACAATCGCTCAATGAAATATGATCTTTATGTACTATGGCACTTGGTTTAATGCGTATATCACTTCCCTCACTACAAAGCTTTTTTTCATATGTTTCACTATTGTATAAATTCACTTTTTTTGTTTTCATTATAAAATTGCTTTTCTTTCTTGGTTTTAGGACAGGAACTAATTTTTCTTCATCAACTGAAAACAAAAAATTAGTTTTATTTCAAGAAAACATTCACTAACTTAAAATAACTCACTCATAATAACAAGTTGTTTAAGATTTAACAATAAATAGAAAAGACTACGTGAAGAAGCCGTACAAAACCTTTACAACACACCCCACTTCTTTATTACGTAAAAAAATCAATTGTTCTCTTATTTTACTATTTTAAGGTATCAGTTGTAAAAGCCAAAAACTGCAACAGCAAAATTTATTTTACTGGAAGTAGTTTAAAAAAAAAAAAAAAAAAAAAAAAAAAAAAAGGACAACAGAGGCAGACAGATGGCGGACCTAATTGGTGAATCCAATCTGGTCCTCCTAAACACAGGCGCTGCTACGAACATAGATTTTAGCACAGGTAACCTTAGCGCAATCGACCTTTCTTTAGCCTCACTATCCCTGGCTAATCGTGTAGAGTGGGCTCCATTGGGAGATCCCCATCACAGTGACCACTTCCCGATAGTGTTGAGGACTTCCATCTCGAGAGGGATATATCGTGCTCCCAAGAAGTGGGATCTGAAGCATGCAGATTGGGAGCTTTTCTCCACGATGGTGTCAGTACCCAAATTAACGGGAAATGTCGACACTGATCTCCTCCTCTTTGAGAGGGAGATCAACAATGCCGTATCCAGAGCGATCCCCAGGACGTCTTCTTGTAGACCCCGAGTTTCTTTGGTGGAGTGATGGTTGTAGACGTGCCTGAACCTGGCTGATTTTGAAATGAAAAGAGTAAGGGAGAGAGACTTACCTTTAACCAGGCAAAAAAGGACAGCCTGGCGAAGTATGTGTTGGAAATGACCTACCGTACTTCAACCAGGGAGGTCTGGGACAAGGTCAGAGCTCTCTCTCTCTGGCGGGTTTAAACCTCCGTCGGAGCCGATACTAACTACTGATTGGGGGTGTGTGACAGAGGCTTCGGATGTTGCCGAGGAGTTGGCGCTCTGAATCATATTCCGAGGGCTTCCGGCACAGGAAAACCGAGATGGAACGTACTGGGCTTGATTTCAGTGGTGGAACCGATGAACAGTACCACTACAACATGCCCCTGACGATGGGGGAGCTGGAGTCTGTGTTGGGCACTCCCGGAATTCAGAAGCCCCGGGTATGACGGTATCCCATATGAGATGCTTCAACACCTTCCCCATGGTGCGAAGTGTCGACTGTTGGAATTATTCAACAACATATGGGACTCAGGCTCGTACTCCGATTGTTGGCAAGAAGCGCTCATTGTACCGATCCTCAAGAAAGGTAGGGACCCAAGTCTGGCCACGAGTTACAGACCGATTTTGTTGACAACCTGCTTGAGTGAGATCCTGGAATCCATGGTGAACGGTCAACTGACCTGGCACCTAGAGACAAAGGGATTTTACAGTCAGTACCAAGCGGGGTTCTGTAAGCATCGCTCGATGGTAGACCATGCTTGCCAGCTCTTGAGGGAGACATTCAGGACACATTCCTGAACAGAGAACATGCTCCGGCCATGTTTTTCGACCTCGAGAAGGTAGCCGAATATATAATACTACGTGAAGATACGCAATACTTCGGAAATGTCACAATTTTGGACTGAAGAGGTAAATTGCCATGGTTTATTCGGGGTTTCCTGGAGAACCATAGGTTTTGAATCAGGCTGGGAAACGTTCTTTCTAGGGATTACGTCCAAGAGAACGGTATCCCTCAAGGTTCTGTGATGAGCGTTGTGCTTTTCTCGGTTGCGGTGAATAGTATCGCTGACGGCGTCCTCCGCAGATAAGGAGAATGCTCTTTGTCAATGACCATTCAGGTAAGGATCTGGCAGAGGTCGGCAGTAGGATGCAATCGGCAAGAGACGTAGTGGCTGCGAGAGCCGAGGAAACTGGATTTGCCTTCTCAATGTCAAAAACGGTGTGCGTCCACTTCTGCAGACTGAGGAGGGTGCATAGTCCCCCTCAACTCTGTCTGAGTGGGTACTCGTACGGTACATTGAGACGGTGAGGTTCCTCGTTCTCCTATTTGATGAGAAATTGAGATGGCGGCCACACATCGACGCCACTGAGGTCAAGAGTAAGAAAACCCTCGCACTGTTGAAGTTGTTGGTCACTTTAGGTGGGGAGTGGATAGGGAGACCCTAATAAAAATGTTTGACTCGCTGTTCTGCTTGAGGATCTTTTATGGATGTATGGTCTATTCTTCGGCCCATAAAACGCGACTGAGAAGGCTCGGTAGACTCTATTACCCGGGCCTGAGAGCAATCTCAAGAGCATTCAGGACCAGCCCCTTGGCCAGCCTCAGCTGCGAGCTGGGGGTGTAGCCTCGCGAACTGTGGAGGGAACGACTCACCCTCAGATATGCGGCTGGGTTCTTGGCTAAGCCGTGGCATCCTCTGGCTGGAGCGGCCCTTCAATGCCCGTACAGAGAAATCTACGACTCGCTTCGATCGTGGACGCGACCCCTCGGGATTAGCTTCGGTGAAGCCCTAGAGAGGGCTGGACTGGCCTGGGGATGGTGCGTCGCCTGGGTAACAGACTTACACTGCCCTGGACCTTCCTGCCGTAATCGTCCGTGACGATCTGTCGAAGTTGCCCAAATCGTGTTCACCGCCATACCTCTAAAAAGCTAAGTTTTATGAACTTAAAAATAGATAGGCTGGTTTTCGTCTCATTTTTACAGATGGGTCGAGGACCGATGATGGTGTGGCGTGTGCTGTGTATAGCAAGGGAGCGGCCAAGTCTTGGTCATTGCCTCCGCACTGCAGCGTATACATGACAGAAATGTACGCGATTTGGCACGCACTCGAGGCAGTGTGGACCGAGGAGCGTTCAGCCTTCCTCGTGTGTACCAACTCTCTGAGCACTGTTTGGGCACTGTGTGATGGATTCTCCGTCGACCCTCTGGTCGTGCTCTTGCTAGAAATAATGCCAAATTGGTGCGCCTTGGAAAAATGGTGGTTGTCTGGGTACCTGGACACATCGGCCTGGAGGGTAACGAACGAGCAGACATGGCGGCGAAAGCCGGAATGTCTCACCCTCCCAACCGGACCATCGCGATCAGGCTCTCTGACGCTAAACACGAGCTGCAAAAAAGATGGGGATAAATGGCAGCGTCAGTGGGCAGGGTCATCTGAGAGGCTCCTTCGTGTTAAGTGCACAACCTGCAGATGGCCCCCCGAGGATCTGAGCCGTAAAGAAGGACTAGTTCTTGCCAGATTAAGAATAGATCATACTTGGTTGACACATGGACACTTGCTGGTGGGCCAATCCCCCCCCCCCGCAGGTGTCCGTTATGCAGAGAAAGGTTGCTTAATGTGTCCCACATAGTCGAAGCGTGTCGTGCCTTGGCTCCCTTCAAGGCGCGAGTAGTCATACCGCCAGATTTAAAGAGGGTTCTTGGACACGGCAGCGAGTTTCAGGATCGCCTATTCTGCTTTTTAAGGGAATTGGGAATTTTTTATTGTATATAGAAGTCAAGTTATGTGTTTTGTGTTTCTGTGTCTTGTATGAGTGAATGTATTTATTGGTATGAATGGGGAGGGGCTGATGGCCAAGCAGCTTTTCCATCGCATCTCAGGTTGTGAGTATGACTTGAGCCGATAGCGGAAATTTTATAAAATACCCCATCGACCCCAATTTAGATGAGTTTATTGTAGTGAACAGGTAGATGGAGGAATATCGAGTACTCCATCTACCAAACAGAATGAGTGTGATCAATTTATGTTGGTGTGAATGGAGAAGGGTTGATGGTGAAGTAGCATCTCGATCACTCCTCATGTTGCGTGCGTGACTTGGGTCTACGGTGGAAAACTTTTAAAATACCCCATCGACCCCAAATTAGAGTAGTCTATTATAGAAAACAGGTAGATGGAGGAATATCGATCGCGATATTTTGCTAATCTTCGGGGCTGAAATGACCAAGCTGTCGTATGCCTCTGTCAAAAAAAAGAAAAAAAAAGAATGAACATGAGTACGAATGGGTTTGGAACTGCATGCATTGGATGCTGAATTGACCAACTTTGGAGGCTGGATGGATAAGATTGAGGTCTCCCAGACTGTCAACACCCAGGTTGGGTGATTCTCGAGTTTACTGGCAATTTATTGTAAATAGCAAAAGCTGGATTGCCAGTGTTGTACGGGAAGAGAACAGGCTCAACTCGGCACATGTATGTATGTATGTACGTACATCTGCGGATAGGACCAATATGGATCTAAATTCAAAGTGAACTTTATATATTTCTGTATGGTATGTAATTGTGTTGTTTTTAGATGTGGAATTTTTAAGTTTAAAAAAATTGTAACAGCATTTACTGCAATAAGAGTGTAGACATTTTTTGTTTTGTTCTATTAGATTCCTAATCACATTAAAAGCATAATGGAAGCATGACCCTATTAAAGCTGGGGGTTTTATTGTAAATTTTTTGAATTTTTTTTATTTTAAGTTTTCATACCAGTTTAAAATTATAGATAAGAAAGTGGCCTTGGCAATTCAGTAATTATCATGTTTTCCTCTGATTCAGTCGCAGTCTGATATCTTATTGCGTTGAAATATGATTCTTCAATCGGTTTCTGAAGCACACTCATCAAATCAAAGCCTGAAAAATAAAATTAATTTATAGAAACATGTACACATTATAATATTGAAATAAAAGAAAAAATAGTTCAAAATGACCTGTCGTGTCGGTGACTTTATTGGCATACGGTGCATTACTACTGATTGGCGGTGTCCTCTGGCCGTTGTTTATCTGGGATAGAATAAGCTCGACAGAATCCCCAGCTTTCAGTACTTTCTGGAGGACCTGCTTGTAAGGGAGATTCAGAACGTTGTGCCCATCGACACCTTGTATTTGGTCTCCCGAGTGAATCCAGCCGCACTCATAAGCTGGTGTACCCTTCTTTGTTGAGATTATGTAGGCATGGCCATCTCTGCCCTCAACAACTTTTAAACCTAAGCTCCCATCAGTACCCCTATTAATTCTAAAATACAAATTTACAAAAAAACGATATAAGTGATTCATACGAAAGGTTTTATCACAAACTATGGCAATCTGTATTAAAAATAGAACAAATAGGTAATAATAACTACCTGACTGTAGTTATGACTCTATCATTTATAAATTCTCCTTTACTGAACTTCTCTGCAAGTGATTCACTTATTGTTTCATAAAAGTCAGTCATACATTTATCATCATCGGACTTAATATTAGTGTCTGCAAATAACAAATTGATTTAATAAAGAAATTTTAATTTACTATGGCATAACGTGCTAGCAGCTTACTTAAAACATAAGCTTCTGGAAGTGGTGAAGGAGTAGGATCAAATTCCAGTTGGGAAGCAGCTCGAACATCATGGTGAGAACTTGTATAAATTGCCCGAGTTCCCATTAGCACCCTTCTTCTCGCACAAGTACCTCTTGATGTCAGATCATCTAGAAATCAAGAGTCCAAACTGTGATTTTATCCTATAAATAAATATTAATTTTTCAGTACCATGGGACATGGTGGGTGTTCTGTAATTTATTGGAGAGCCTCTAAGCAGTGGAGTATGACCTGATTGTGGTGTCGATACTCTAGTTTCTCTGCAGCTTTCACTCCTGTTGCTCTTTCTGGTCAAACAAATGTGTACAATCAGTCAAATTGTAGATTTGCATTTATGAAAATTTGTCTTTCAATTTACCCGCAATGAGCTGTAGTCTTGCCTCTGAATATGGCGCGATCCGGACTTAAAAGGCTTGCTGCTCTTCTCAACGCGCTCAGTTCAGTTCTCTTACCCTCTGGAGAAACATGTAACACACTTTTGCTCAACTCTTTCCCTTTTTGGCCAAATTCTAGACAAAAAAATTGCATTTTGAATTAACTTTTTTTTAAATTGAGTAATTTATAAAGCAACAACCTGTGCAAAGCTTTGCACAATATATTCCATATATAATGAGGTCGAGAAGTTATCCAATAATAGCACTCCTAAATCAAACTTCATTAATTAATAATTAACTAGTTTTCGTGGTCCGCTTGACCAATTAATATCAGATGAGGACGCTAACTTCGATCTCAACCTCACCTCTCGAATTTTCCCTCCTTTTTGCAATTTTTCAAATGTCGTGTAATCTATTTGATTCTTGGCGACAAATGAAATGGCCACTGAGAGCTTTAGTGAAGTATACTTCATTTTAACTTATTAAATTCACTAGTTTTCATGGTCCGCTTGACCAATTAAATCATTACAATTCACTAAGGTTTTTAGTTGAGATAAAAAAAGTCACATGTCACGAGCGGGATTCAAACCCACGATCTTCAGCTAGATTCGCCGCTGCTCCATCACTTGAGCTATCGTGACTTCGATCCACTCGGACACCAACTTCCCATCTCAACCTCACTTTTTGAATTTTCCCTCTTTTTTGCCATTTTTCAAAATTCAAAAGGTGGGGTTGAGACGGGAAGGTAGTGCCCGAGTGGATCGAAGTCACGATAGCTCAAGTGGTAGAGTAGCGGCGTATCTAGCTGAAGATCATGGGTTTGAAACCCGCTTGTGACACTGATTTTTTATCTGAACTAAAAATCTTAATTAATTGAAAGTTAATGAATAATTTGCACCCTATGAGAGTCGGGGTACCACTGTCTATTTAAAGGTCAAGGATTATCGAAAAGAGATCAGGAGGAAAGTTGATGTACATAGGGATAAGAGTGAGATCGGAAGATAGTGTGGAATTTTTTGTAGCTGGATTTTACAACTTAATTTAAAAAGGAACATTTAGGTCATTATGGATGGTCTCCACCCCAGCTCATACCCATAAACCATAAACCTCTTGGACCTGTTCACAAACCCCAAGATTTTGGACCATTTAATCTCGGGGAGTAATTTGGTGATGTCCTCTCCTTCAAAGATTCCAAACCTAGACCTAGCATACCTATCACACTCTGCAAGTTAGTGCCTTGCCGTTTCTTCTTTTATTTCGCAAAGGGATCTGGTAGGATACCCATTACAAAGAGGTGTCTTCTCAGTGGGCAGTGGCCCGTCAGAATACCTATCAGCCTCCTAATTCCCTTCCTTGTGTTAGAGAATAGCCAATTCTAATCAGGGTGTAAACCCAGTTGAACATATCCTTCATTATCATTTTTGTTTATATGGGTATTCCAGGTCACCTTTTGGTCAAAGTTTACTCCCAGGTACTTGACTTTGCTGACATGGGGATTCCAAGGGATGTTTGTTCTTTCAATATCTAGTTCAGGACAGTTTGGGGTTCTTCAAAGTATAAAAATCTTACTTTTTGACATAAATAATATTATGACCCCGACAGTGTCATACTCACTCAAATGCTTGATTAGAGCCATTGAAAAAGGTTAAGAATAAAAATAATATCAAATGAAACAAAGTAAAAAGATTAACTGAAAGCGATTTTAGGCAAAGCAGAATGGAAGGGGATATGCTATATTTTGTGCAAATGGAATTAATCAGTACAAAATTAAATAAAGGAAATACATAAACCATTATTTACTGTTTATTTTGACTTCGATAGTTCCAAATTGCCTGTAAGTAATGTATAAAGATAAAGGATTTAATTTTAAACTAAATACATTGAGTGGTGCGTTAAATTTGTCCGGCAGTATATATGAGTATTATGGTCTCAAGCGGGAGAGTTCAGATCTGTTTTCTAGTAGTCTTTTAAGTAATCGTTGGTTTCATTCTAACCTATTAAGTTGTGTATGGGGATTCCAGGTGTTATTTGTGTAGATACAGCCCTAGGTAGCGGACGATGCTTTCAGTTGGAAGAGGGTGAGGTTATAAAAGATTGAAGGTAGAGTGATGCGACAAACGGTAAATGTTGTTTTGGAACTTGTGTAGTTTGATTCACCAGTTTTTGAAGCATTGTTCAATGGAATATAAGAGTAGGAGAGTTCAGTGAGCTATGGCAGGGTCAGAGTGAGAGGATAAGCAGTGTCATCAGTGTATGCTAGGACAGTGGTGTCAGGGATATCAGTAACACACGCAGAGTATAGTATTGGGCCGAGGTCGCTACTCGGAAGTACCCTGTATCCAGCCTGTACAATATATTTAACATTTCAAAAAACTCACCTTCAGCAAGACTTTGCAGCGTGGTGTACTCATTAGTCAACTTCATAAAAAATTTATGGTGCAGCCATGCCATTCGAAATAAATATAAACTCCTAAACATCAATTAAATTTTTTTATTCATTAAATAAAAAAATAAACGATTGATCAAATATCTTACTTATTTGAATCCAATTTAAGCTTGTATTTTGAATCGGCAGATACAATTTCAAAGATATGTTTAGAGTAAGACAGCTTTTTGATATCAGGCCAGTTGAATACGTAGTGGCTCTTTCTGACCATGCTAATAGTAAAGTCTCTTTTGTAACAGAGTATCACCCCTTTGGAGTTCACTCCAACCCACATTTCAGTCGTAGAACCTTCCTTGTTCACCAAATGAGATGTCAAATAGTGCGTTCCATACTCGGTGAAGGTCATGGCGAGAGATATAAACATTTCTTCTGCTCTTCCAGGATCGAGACCTGATCTCTGTTTGTGCAGAGTCTCCAGCTCCAACTCAGTTCCTTCTCCCTCAGGCATGTAGTGCTCAAGAAGAAAATATTTATCGCCATTCGCCTACAATCCATGTATATAAACAAATTATTAGTAAAACGAAGTTGAAAATCAAAAATCAAAAATTAAGTACATTTTTCCTGATGATTAAAGACTAATATAATTGATGGATGAAAGTAAAATCATGTTGAAACAACAAAATTTTCAGGAAAAATGAAGTTACTAATTATATTACAATTAATTAAGGTTTTCAGTTGAGATAAAAAAGTCAATGGCACGAGCGGGATTCGAACCCACGATCTTCGGCTTGATACGCCGCCGTGGCCATTTCATTTGGTGCCGAGAATCAAATTGATTACACGACATTTGAAAAATGGCAAAAAGGAAGGAAAATTCAAAAGGTGTTGTTGAGATGGGAGGTTGGTGACCGAGTGGATCAAGGTCACGATAGCTCAAGTGGTAGAGCAGCGGCGTATCAAGCCGAAGATCGTGGGTTCGAATCCCGCTCGTGCCATTGACTTTTTTATCTCAACTGAAAACCTTAATTAACTGTAGGATATTAATTGGTCAAGCGGACCACAAAACTAGCGAATTTACTAATTATAACTAAATATTTTGTGACTACAGAAATTAAGATTTTACTTTATTCACTAGTTTTAGTGGTCCGCTTGATCAATTAATATATTTCAATTAATTAAGGTTTTTCGTTGAGATGAAAAAGTCAGTGTCACGAGCGGAATTCGAATCCACGATCTTCGGCTAGATACGCTGTTCTACCACTTGAGCTATTGTGACCTCGATCCACATGGACACTAACGTCCCATCTCAACTCCACCTTTTGGGTTTTCCCTCGTTTTTACGACAGAAAGTAATGTCAGCAAAATTTGCCATGAATTGTGTTTGGAAGGAAACAAACCCAAGTGTGTACCTTATTGAAACAAGTTAGACCTGGTTTTCGTTGAGATGAAAATTAATTGAAATAATTAATGACTGCTTAGACATATAAGGGTTATACCTAGTAATTGTGTAATATATATCAAGGGTGATGGAGGAATATCAAGTACTCCACTGCCCTAATTAAATGAGAGGTTTGTAAATAGGAGTGAATGTATTTAAGAATGAATGTGAGTACAAATGGGTTTGGAATTGCATGCATTGGGTGCTGAATTGGCTTAGCTGACATCCCCCCCCCCTAGAGCCCCAAAAAATCATTTCTTTGCTAATTGTTCTAGATAGAGTTGAATGATTCAGCAGATAAATATAATTTTAAAATGCTTAAGCATGGTGAATTAATCAAATGAGTACAAACCGATGGTGAATAATCACCGAATTCAGCCTGCAGAGCCAACCCAGCCAAAGTCAGGAGTTGTTGTTTCTCTGCCCTGAGATGTCGATCCAAAAGGCTTTTCCGTAGCTGGAGATAAAGCAAATGCTTCCATTTCCATGACCTTGTAACAAAACATAAGTAAACATCAGCTATAGACGATAATAGACATTTTAAAGTAAAGTTTCTCACCTAGATCCCCTCAACGATGGCAGGTAGAGTCTAAACCTAAGATATACTACAAAAGGGGGAGGTTGAGATCTAGATTTTGACCAATTTACAGGGGCTACTTTGGATAATTTAAACTCAGCTGGGGGAAAGACAAAGTCATCGGACACCAGACAGGCCAATCCAAGAGTAACACTATGATCTAAGCCTTCCCTTGAAGTCACAATCTACAAAAGTTAAATTTTTGAAAAATAAAATTGTTTATTAACTAACAAGTAAGTTTTGCATGTTGTGTAAGTTTGAATCTAAACTAATTCAATTTGAAAATTTATATTTCTTACCTGAAAAATATCAGCAAATGTAGTTTTAGACGGATCACATGTTATTTCAAGTATCTGCCCATTTAAAAGTACAACAAGAACTTTCCTCTTAGATGCAGCCTACAAAAAATGCGTTAAATTAATAAATTAATTATTTTGCTTTTATGGTTGCATGTTTTTTTTAATATGCATTAAATCCTAAATCAATTTTAATGGCTCACCTTTATATCTCCGATATGTACTAATCCGGTCGGGTCTGAGGCCCTGATGATGAATTCCGGCCCGATGAAAGTGTTTGGCCCACAGTATTTTGTCCCATTAATAGGCTTGGAGTAGAATGTAGTGGTAACACTAAAAATAAAAGTTAAGTTGGGCGGAAAATCTGAATAATTGTGAAATAATCTGCAAAGTGGTGAATCTGCCTGGTATCCCTACTAGATGGGTTTTAGTATTTCACCAAGGAGTATTATTAGGATTAATCAAATCTAACAAATATTTGAATTTGATTTGATGCTATTCAAACGGTTAAGTGCAAATAAGCTGGGTGAGAAATTATTGAAGAGGAACTTGGGAAACAAAAAAAAAAAAAAAATTGCCACAAAATACTAAAATACTACCTCATAATAATTAGTATTAACATTATTCTTAGAAATATTTCTAGTGAACTTACTCATTATCCTGATTTGGTTTAACTTGTGGTGAAATCGTTTTCTCGGATTTTGGAGTGGACAAAACAGAGCCATTTGCAGATGGGCCATTGCTAACCCTTGGGCTTGTTTTGGTATCGATATTTGTCTGGAAAAAAATTATAATTTCAAATGGTGAATAATTCTAGGTAAAGTATATAATAAACAAAAACAAAACAAAATAGAAAAGTAAATGTTTTCTGGTACAAATAATTAAGGTTTTTAGTTGAGATAAAAAAGTCAATGGCACGAGCGGGATTCGAACCCACGATCTTCGGCTAGATACGCCGCTGCTCTACCACTTGAGCTATTGTGACCTCGATCCACTCAGACACTAACTTCCCATCTCAACCACACCTTTTGAATTTTCCCTCCTTTTGGTAAGGTGGTGTTGAGATAGAAAGTTCGGGTCCGAGTGGATTGAGGTCACGATAGCTCAAGTGTAGAGCAGCGGCATATGCAGCCGAAGATCGTGGGTTCGAATCCCGCTCGTGCCATTGACTTTTTTGTCTCAACTAAAAACCTTAATTAATTGTAGCAGAAAACATTTATTTTAATTTAATTTAATGTTTTCTGCGATGATCATTTCTAATAGATGAAACCAGTTGGAATTTCATTCTCACAGGCCAACAGTAGGTTTGCAAATTAATTAATTATTCAAAATATGACTTGAGAATAAATCAATCATGACTTTTGTCGTATTGATAATAGCAATGTTTATGATTTATAAATGCTTTTTTTTAAATAATGAAATTAACAACTACACCAAACCGACCAAGGAAAAAATAATGAAAGGAACCACTAAAGAATAACATTACTTTGAGATTACACAGTGAGTAATTTTCTCTGTCTGTTTTAATTCCATTCAGACTTTAGATGCCTACTCATCTCAACCTACAACCTTTCTAATTTTCACTCTTTTTGCCTTTTTTTATATACATTATAATGCAATGGTTTAATGGAGTTGCAGACTAGTGACAGTTCTCTCCAACTGTTAAATTATAACCAAATTTTTATTATTTCATGACATTATTTCTATTGGGAGAAAAATATTAGATTAAAAACCCCAGCTATCATGGCCAAGTTATGAGAACGTTCTTTATTCTCCTGTTCATGTACCTGCTATCCAAGCAATAATTGCCCATTTGGGAGCAGATTGTAATAACTTCACATTGCTTGAAAAATTTAGTGGTTGCATCTCTGATGCATTATGAACTTTCAAAGTGTTTGTCTTATTGTGTGTGTCTCAGTTCCGATATGCGTGTATTATAGTCTGTGACAAGCAACAAACCTCAAAAACTTGTTCTGAATGACCTGCAGCCTCGCGACATTAGTCCTGCATGTGAGACTCCAGGAGGGTCACACATACAGGACCAGGCTGACCACCACCTTGAACAGGAAAAATTTATTGGCAGGCGACAGACCGGATGGGAAAAGTACATGGTTAGCCGTTTTAACCTTGTTCACTTTATCACCAACATGGGGAGTGAAAATAAGTTTACGTTCTAATATCACTCCAAGACTTAGTCCAGTCCATGACAAAGTTACACTTTCAAATAGAATCTTTTTATAAAGCAAAGGTCTATGCTTGCTGAAAGCCATTGCTTCTGGATATTTTGTTAAAATATACAAGAAACAGTATGGGTCCAAGGGTAAAGCCTTGAAGAACACAAACGGTGTTGTATCCCAATCTCGGTTGGGAAATTGATGATCAAAAATTTACTAGGAATTGTCTGAATAGGAGATTGGAGTATTTTTATTATGTAGGGAGGGAAGCTATATTCCATCATCCTGACTAAATCATTATGCCAAACAATGTCAAAGGCTTTTTGGACAGCTATCAAAACCATGCCAGTATGATTTCGAACATTAAATGTTAGCATTATGTCATCTACTATCCTGGCAGAGTGGTAGATAGCCTTGGCCTAAAACCAAACTGCTCGGCAAAATGCTGTTTTCATATAGGAAAGCAGCAGCTATGCTGGTGAGCATTACACGCTCGAATATCTTGCTAACAGAGTTAAGTAGTCTAATAGATGTGTAACTATTTGAATCGTAAGGGGACTTGCCTGGTTTTAAAATGAGTTAAACTTTAGAGTTTTTACAATGAGAGGGATAGAAACCAATCATCATTATTTGATTGAAGATGTTGGATTATGATGGTGATGCTGGATTATGGCTCACTCTATTCATAATGTTCTCAATATTGATTCCATCTATAAACTATGCAACCACAGCACTAGATGATTGGGTAGTATAAAAAATGTAAACGTTTATTTCTCAGTTAAATCTGAAAAATTATAAACAGTGAAATTATCACATGATAATTCTTTGAAGGAAAGTAAACTCTTGCGGGTCAGTCCTTTCATATTGTTGTTTTCAAGTTCGTGATTATATTTCTGCAGAAACGGAAATGTTTTCACTTGAGAAGTCGGAGAACAAATCAACCCTTTTACATCCAACCCCCTTTTTCGTTTAATGAACAAAGTCGAAGCTGGAAATTAAATAAATCGACTTGCTCGTAATATTTAACAGTGATTTCTTCTAATTAAGTAAATAAGATTCGGCCCCATTTAATCCACAGTGGATATAACAAACCCAACTCGGAATCTTTATAAAGAGAAAAAGGGCATTTCCTTCATCACAATTTTACTCAGAAAATAAGTCTACAAATTTACACCCGTAACACATCAGTTTTGCATTATTTGAAAACATCTCTGAATATTCGATTGTAAAGCGTTCGTCAGCAACAAACTCGGTAATTTCGCTAAACAAAATTAAAAATGAAAAACCCGTGGGGTAGCCGCTCACGGTTTAGGGTAGTTTATTAACAAAAAGAATACCAGTACAGACAAAATAAGCTTCTTGACCACCGTAGCTTCAAATTCTTGGTAGGTTGTCAGGTAGTAAATGAGAAGTCAGTAGTTTAAAGGATTACTGTTAATAGGAAGGCTTTACTACAGTAATATTGTTTTTGTTTATGCCGACAAGAAAATAATTAACCATACTGGATTAAAAAAATAGGTTCCATCGAAGGATTTCAATTGTGTCTGTCTAATACGTGAATTTGACTTTGTTTTTAATAAATGCTTTTACTGCTTAATCGGAAAATTGGATTGCATTCGTACGATTGCTATTTTACCTATTAAAGATAGTGTTTTATTTTTGTCAGTCTTTGAACAACGCCTTGACTGGTACAAATCGGTAGTTATTGGGTGGTCCGGAAAATAATACAGCTTTTCATGTTTTCTTTCAATTACCCCTCTATATATTAAACTATTTGATGGATTATTCTTTTGTATGAATGCCAAAATTTTTAATCCTCTTCCAAAAAATGTTTGTTTACCTCAGTAGAATTTCGTTACTTGGAAATAATTCAGTCTTTATTAAGATGTCAACTCGTGTAATTTTCGCGTAACGGCCAGAAACATCAATGAAGTCTGTGGCGGTGGCAGTGTAAGTGAGAGCACTGTTCAGAAATGGTTTAAAAAATTCCAAAACGGCGATTTTCACCTTGACGACAAAACAGGTCGTGGAAGGATTTCTTCCCTAGACGATGATATTCTGCGAGCAATGGTCGAAGAAAATCTCATAACAACTGCTCGAGAACTTCCGGAGAATCTTTCAGTTAGCAAATCGGCTGTCGCTGATAAGCTTAAGAGAATTGGAAATGTGAAAAAGCTCAAAAGTTGGATTCCTCATGCATTAAACTACAGCAAGATTATCATTATGAAGGTAGCATATTACTTTGCAGAAACGAATCTTTTCTGGATAGAATTATTACTTGTGATGAAAAGTGGATTCTCTACGATAACAGCAGGGAAGGATAAGCAACATTCCAAAGTCCCCAACTCAGCAAAGAAAGGTGATGGTTACTCTTTGGTAGGCTTCATTTGGGCTGATTTACTACAACTTCTTGAATCCTGGTGAAACAATCAATGCCAAAATGTATTGCTGTAAAATTAAAGCAATGCACAAGAAATTAGCATTAGTGAAGCTATCTTTGGTCAATCGGAAAAGGACAATTAAACGACAACGCTCAGTCCATGTCTCGCATGTGACAATAGGAAACCTGTTGGATCTTTGAATCTTACACTCAAAATTTTATTCAGAAAGTATAGAGAAGTTGCCATAGCATTGGACAATGTGTATTGAGAATGAAAGAGCGTATTTTAATATCAAAAGGCCCCTGAGTGCGATATATGGGGTCTTCATCCAAACTGGCTGGAAGTATTATAAAATAAATGTCGAGTTGTATATGGGGACAAAGGACAATAGCCAGCAGAGAAAGGTTGCACGATGTGTCCGATATGTTGCCAAGGGTGCAACTCCTTAGCTCCATACAACGAATGTGCATGAATGGTCACCTGATTTGAGAATTTTGCTTGAGCACGGCAGTGAGTGTTTGGTTCCTCTGTTTCAACTCTTGGAGGAAACGGGGTTGCTGTAATGTATATAGTAATAATAGTTGTTTGTGTTGAGAGTGATTGTATTTATTAGCGTGAATGTGAGATGTGAGAGGGGTGATGGTGGATTATTTAGTTCTCCCTCGACCCTCAATTGAGTTAGTTGTATATGTGTAAAGGGTGATACAGGACTATCAAGTACTCCACCACCCTAATTAGGAGAGAAAGTATTTAAGAATGAACGTGAGTACGAATGAGTTTGGAACTGGAAAAAAAATCACCGTAATGAAGTTGCGCAACACTTCTTTGCCGAAACAGAAACGCATCTTTTCTGGATAGAATTGTTACTTGTGATGAAAAGTGGATTCCCTATGAAAACAGCAGACATTGGACATTGGCTTGATGAAGGAGAAGCAGCACGTCATTTTCTAGACCCCAATTTGTCAAAAAAAAAGGTGGTGACTCCTAAGAGGGCTTCTTTGGAGGAGGCTGATTTACTACAGCTTCTTGATTCCTGGCGAAACAATCAATGCCGAAATGCAATCAAACTGAAGCAACGAACCAGAAATTGATATTACTAAAGCCATCTTTGGTCAATCGGAAAAGGCCGATTCTGTTAAAAAAAACACTCGGCCACATGTCTAACATGTGACATCACGGAAACAGTTGGATCTTAGTTATGAGTTTCTGCCTCACCCACCTTATTCTCCAGACCTCTCGCTTGCCGACTAACATTTTTTCAGACACTGGACTATGTTTTGTAACAATAAAAATTTATTGATCAAAAGTAATTAGAAAATTCTTTTACAGAATTTCTTACTAATAAAGACTAAAACTTCTATTCAGAGTGAGTGAAGTGCTGCTTCACGTTGGGACAAATGTACTGAGAGTGATGGAAAGTATTCAAACTTTTTGCCAAACTTTGTCTTTTCTTGACCAATTTGAAATACGATTGCACCATTATTTTCAGCGTAAAACATCCTATATAATGTGTCCGGATGTACAGGGTCGTGTTTGAAATTTTGAATATGAACTGGGCCTGAGTTACTCTGTGTAATTTTCCAACAAAAGGTAAAAATTTGAAACTTGGCTAAAAAATATTAAACACTTTTTTTTTTTTTTTTTTAATAGATTCCATTGGTTCAAGAGAAATTCAGCCGGGCCATCTAAACGGACACCCTGAATAACATGAGTACATTCAATGATGACCACGTTTGTATATTATGCAATGGTTTCTGCCTCACCCACCTTATTCTCCAGACCTCTCGCTTGCCGACTGACATTTTTTCAGACACTGAACTATGTTTTACGACAATAAAAATTTATTGATCAAAATTAATTAGAAAATTCGTTTATAGAATTTCTTAATAATAAAGACTAAAACTTCTATTCAGAGTGAGTGAAGTGCTGCTTCACGTTGGGAGAAATGTAATGAGAGTGACGGAAAGTATTCAAACCTTTTGCCAAACTTTGTCTTTTCTTGACCAATTTGAAATACGATTGCACCATTTTTATCAGCGTAAAACGTCCTATAAAATGTGTCCGGATGTATAGGGTCGTATTTGAAATTTTGAATATGAACTAGGCCTGAGTTACTCTGTATAAATTTCCAACAAAAGGTAAAAATTTGAAACTAGACTAAAAAATGTTAAATACGTATTTTTTTATAGCGTTCATTGGTTCAAGAGAAATTCAGCCGGGCCATCTAAAAAGGACACCCTGTATAACATGGGTACATTCAATGATGACCACGTTTGTAGGTTATGCAATGAGGAGGGAGAAACTATCACCCATCTTACCTTCGAATGCGAAGCCGGAGATATAATCTGGGATACAAAGAAAACCAAGGGACCATGACAGTTAATAACCTAGTACTCCTTGAAGAAGAGAATGATCGAATAGATTGCCTTGAACTAAGGAACTATTAAATACAATAAGCCAGAAGGCTGCGAATCTTGGGGTCAAGCTTTCAAGGATACCTACATCAAGACTTTGGAGCTATTACTAATATATTTAAACTATTTAAAAAAAGCAGTGTTTTTAATACAAAATTATACTTGGATCGTTACATTTTTTATAGTAAAACTACTTACAATCAATTAAAAAACCAATACTTGTTAAGAACAAGCTATCGAATATTGCCTAATATGAAACAGCTTTGACTCAAATTATGTTTTTATGTTGTACATGTTTTATACAACTTTTTGAAGTATAAAACAAATAGACCTTACGTAAAATATCCTCAGGGCTCGTGAGGGAGCCTTTTAGTCCGCAATACGTTCTCAAACAAACGGATCATCCGATTCCTTTAGGGCTCATAGCAATAAACTTAAAGACAAATACACAGCACTTCTATGCTCACCTCTGACGTCAGAAAGTACTTTCTTTAAAAGGAAAGATCGAGTAAGGAAAAGCGGTAAGAGAGCAGTTTAATTGAGGAATTGTCCGTTCAATTGATCCGGCCCTTCCCACCATGTTGCATTTGTAAAAAAAAAGTTTTCATTTTATATAGAACGAATTATTCGTAGCATTATAATTTTGTTTGCATTCTGAAAATGGCATTCATATTAAATGCAAATGATTCTATGCATGGTTGTTTGATGACAGGGACGTAATTCTTGTTTAAATTTAAATATGCATTACTTACATGGCCCACCGTCTGAGAATACATATCCATAACGACGTGAGAGAGCGGCTTCGTGTGCTTTCTACCTCTGCAGTATGCGGAAATAACCTGGAGCAAAAGAAAAATAAATAAATGAAACCATTAGAAACATCTTATAAAACAACTTAATTTTTTGCGAATTTCAAAATGCTAGAAAGTTTGCCTTATGTGTGTCCATTTCGAGAAGGGATTTTTTTCTCAAGCAGTACGTTTACAAAAAATAACATGATTAATATTGCAACAGAATGAAATATCTTCATCACGCTTATCTGCTTTATAATGGGGCACCGATTAAACGTTATAGATCACATCATCTCTGCTCCATTCATATTTCATAAGGATCTTCAAAAAGAAACAACCCTAAAAGTACACAACGTATACAACCAGTCAGTGTGATGATCATCAACTAGCTTTCCTTAGGTTCAGAATTCATAATGAAGGAACAAACCAAAGCGAAACTTAACTTCACAACCCAAAATTGATTAAATTTTACATCTTACAATAGCGAATACAAATGGACCAAGATGATTGATCTCAAAGAATCCATTTTTAAATTATGCTTAATTCCAGATTTACAAAAGTTAAGATTTGGTATTTATTTAGAAATCGTGAGATGCGGTCTGGTGTGATGTAGGTTTCAGAAAAACATTTTCTTTTTCGTGCCAACGTTTCGATCTTTATTGAGATCATCTTCAGGGCTCAAAGTGTCTGTCTTCTGTGTAATTGTGCCATTCTTGCGTGTCGTGTTGAGAGTGCCACGTCACGCAAGAATGGCACAATTACACAGAAGACAACACTTTGAGCCCTGAAGATGATCTCAATATAGATCGAAACGTTGGCACGATAAAAAAAATGTTTTTCTGAAACCTCCATCACAACAGACCTCATCTCACGATTTCTGAATAATTACATGAATAAGGTCATTTTTTGCTAAAGTAGTTGTTTCCGAATTAAATGGGTGGACTATAGAAGTCTATAGATAAGACTATAGATACGGTCTGGTGTGATGTAGGTTTCAGAAAAACATTTTCTTTTTCGTGCCAATGTTTCGATCTTTATTGAGATCATCTTCAGGGCCTGGGATTTACAAACATTGTTTCCAAATTACAATTACATTTTGGATGTGGAAAAGTGAATTTATACAATGCAAAATATATTTTATATATTCAATCAAAGTATTTCTACTCACTCAAAGTGTTTGTCTTCCGTGTAATTGTGTCATTCTTGCGTGTTGAAACGTTGGCACGATAATGAAAATGTTTTTTTGAAACCTACATCACACCAGACCGCATCTCACGATTTCTAAATAAATATCGATTAATGGTCACTAATCATCACACATTTACACACGTTAATATTTGGATTGTTTATACTCATTTTCTCTCTAAAATTTAAAGTAAAACAAAAATAATTGTTGAATTATTTCCATTCAATTTGGTTACTAGGTCAAAAATTTTTTAGACAACTGGCGATCTAACCGATTAGAAGGCAAAAAGACACACAAAAAATTGTAAATACATTGTATTCTACATCAGTCGAACTGTAGTTTTAGGATAGACAAGTAGTGTGTAAAAGTCATTAAATAAGATTATATAGGATGTTCGGTAACTCGTGTTACAAACTTTGCAACTTTGCCAGTACTTTCTACATTCAAAATGGAACCAAAAAGTCCTAACTAACTATGGCCCTAATCTCAACAGTTACGGAGTTATTTCACTTTTTCAAATTTTTTAAGATTTCACGACCTTCCTTCAAATAAACAATGATAATTCCAAAACTAAAAGGTTTTCGACAAATCCATTGATACCATTGAAAACTACGTTTAATTTCCAATAAGATGTGATCAATACTAAACATGGAAACGTTCCAGAAATAAGCGTTTGAGTAGCGAGAACTTCGAAATTTATTTATTTTTTCAAATTTGCAAAACAACTCCATTTAGTATCCGTTTTAGTGGTGCAATTGCTTTTTTAATTACTTTTTTCTAAGACGAAGACATTGAAGGAAAAGAAAAAACCGTGATTGAGGGATTGGTAAGGTGGAAAGATTAATAATAATAAAAAATAAAAAACTTAAGGACATGTTGATTGAGTTTATTGAACGTATTTTAATTTTGATATCACATAGAAAACTCAAAACATTTTGAATCTTAAAACACTTTTATTCCGGAGAATAATAATACAGTAATTCGTTAATCAAAGTTGCAGTGTTAGAAAATAAGTAAACACTTGTACTATTTTGGTTTCGAACCCAAATTAAAAAAACGTGTAATAAATTCATTCAAAATTACCTTAAGTTTTTTGTTTTAGTTTTTTAAAATTTTTCACCTTCTGGGTGGATTTTTTCAATGGATACACAATCCATCAGCCATAGTTTTTTTCCATTTCTACACCAATTTCTTCAACTTTGAAAACAGTAATTAAAAAAGAAATTTCACCACTAAAACGGATATTAAATGGAGGACGTTTTCTGAAATTTGCTAGTCTCTAGGTTTGGAAATCACCATAGTAATTTTGTCAAATTTCTAGCTACTAAAACACTTATTTCACGAACGTTTACCAGATTGATCACATCTTATTGGACATTTAACGTAGTTTTCATAGGTATCCACGTATTTGTCCAAAACCTTTGAGTTTCGGAGTTATCATTGTTTATTTGACGCAAGGTTGTGAAATCTTAAAAAAATCAGAAAAAGTGAAATAACTCCTAAACAGTTGAGATTCGTACCAATGTTAATTAAGACTTTTGGTTCATTTTTGAATGCAGAATCTACTGGTAAAGTTTTTAATACGAGTAGTCGAACACCCTGTATATGTATAAAATTTAAAAAAAAAGAGAGAGAGAGAGAGAGAGAGAGAGGAGAGAGAGAGAGAGAGAGAGAGAGAGAGAGAGAGAGAAGGGAGAGGGAGAGAGAGGGTGTGAGAGAGAGAGGAGGGAGAGGGAGAGAGAGGAGGGAGAGAGAGAAGGGAGATGGGGAAAAGAGAGAGGGAAGAGAGAGAGATTGAGAGAGAGAGAGAGAGAGAGAGAGAGAGAGAGAGAGAGAGAGAGAGAGAGAGGAGCGTGAGGGGAGGGAGGGAGGGAGAGATCCAGAAGAAGAATTACAAAAAACAGGCTTCGTTTTAAACAGTTCAAAAAAATTTTATATCAATAAAAAATACATTTTTGCGCCAAATTAGCCAAGGGAAAATTTTTTCTTTTTTTATAATTTAAAGTCTCCTATTTGTCATACGTAAAAAATAATATGTCGTATTGCATTAAAAGAAATTAAATAAATAAAAAGTTGCAAAACCAAAGAAAGCAGACCAAGAAATTGGTCTTTTTTAAGGAATACAAAGGCGATTCTTTAAAGCACACCATTAATTTTCACAACAATAAATATTTATTCATTTTGGGACAGGATTCGCTGAGGTCAATTTTTTCTCACTGATGAGAACGCATTAATGTGTTCCACTTAAAAATTCATAACTCCTTTCAATTTTATCAATATCGACGTTATACGTTGGAAAGCTGAGTTTATCCTATTTCATGTCGACAGTTTTTTTTCCATAGGATAAGTTCATGCTTCTGTTTATGCATGAATAAAATATCAAAGTTATTATGTTGGTACACCAGTCGATTTGATTTTGTGCGTAGGTTAAGAATATACTGTGCAGAACGTATTAAATGAGATTATATGTATACAAAATATACGGCCCTTAAGCCCTAAATACTTTTTTTTCGAATAAAAAATATAAATTTTTTGGGTCGGATTAACCGAGAGTAATTTTTTCCCTCCAATGTTCAAATCATTCGTCATTCAAAACCCTCCGGTATTTTATCCAAATTTATCGTTATTATAATCGTTGGAAAAAGATAAATGGCTTTTTCTTCAGCTTATATAAAAAATTATTAAATTTTATACAGTATGCGTGAGAAAATTGAGGATGAAATCAACAAAAACACGTCAAACATTTTATTTCTTATCTCCAGTTATAAATGGATTTACCGAGGACAAATTTAAATTATTATTTGTAATTTATAAGCTTCAAAACCCCGGCAATCCTGATTTTTTAAAATCTGAGTACATAGAAGGGAAATATTTTGAGGAAGCAATACTCTGAGGTTTTTCAGAGTGTTAAATACGAATATCGCTTAAAATATAATGCTTAGAAGCAAAAATGATTTTACCTACTTTGCTATGTCGCTCGGTCACATAACAAAGTATGTGCTTATTATATTTAGTATGTAGCTCGAATAAGCTCGCGCACGGATGGACTCTTAACAAATGTAAAAGGAAATTATTTTTGAGCAAGAAACAAAGTTCATAATCGCTTTTCACACCATGAAAAACCACTGAGTACAAATATTTTGGAAACAAATTTGGATTTTCTCAAAATATTGCATTCCAAATGGCTCTTGTTTTTCACTAATATAATTTGATATGTCTTGATTCTTCTTGTACGGGGAAAAATCGACTTATATATCATAACCGTGAAATACACAAACAAAGAAGGCAGAAAACCACATTTAAAAATGTTATTTGAATTACTTGAAATAATGTTTGTCTGCAACTGGAGCCCACAGGCAAAAAAACCAGTTGTTTAACCAAAAAAATATTGTAATCGGTTATAAGACGTCCGTAGCCGCCCCATGTAAGGCGGGCAATAAAGTTTTTATGATTGGGCCATATCTGATCATCCTCTCTGGCAATCTATGTTCAAATCGGCCAAAACAAGGACGCTGTTGAGAGAATAACAAATAAAAACAACTGAAGATAGCTAAATGACCAAGACCAGACCAGAATGATCTGAAACGGTCAACAGGGTACATCAAGGCACTAGTGTTAATATTTAAAACATTTTAATTATTCTTTTTATGTAAGGTGTTGGTTGAGATAAAAAAGTCAGTGTCACGAGCGGGATTCGAACCCACGACCTTCGGCTCGATACGCAGCTGCTCTACCACTTGAGCTATCGTGAATTCGATCCACTCGGACACTAACTTCCCATCCCAACCCCACCTTTTGAACTTTCCCTCCTTTTGGCCATTTTTCAAACGTTCCTTGCAAAACTCAGAGGAGTGTTAAGTCAGTAACTTCCCATCTCAACCCCACCTTTGGAATTTTCTAGAAGTTTTAGATGATAGATCCTAATAATTACATTTTTTGAACTGAAAATCCATCATTGAGAAGTGGTATTTCCTGACGTGAAGAAAAAAAATGAAGGAATTCACGTAATTAACATTTATTTCGTGAGCTCCGACAAGATGCCGTTACGTTCAAGGAATATTTTCGGATGACCATTCGATTATTTGCTTGACAAAAATTAATCAAAGTTGACCAAAAATTGGACAAATTTTATCCTAAACCTGATCACACCTGCTGAACTTCTTGCAAACTCTAAGGAATGAATGAACATTAAATAAAGTTGTAAAGATTATGGATGATTAGATAATATATAAAGCTATAATTGTTTATTATTCATTTTAATGAAACATTATTAAATAAAAATTTCATGTAGCTCTGCTAAGAATATTTTTAATTCGTTATATTTAGTGATCTATTGACCAAATTATTTCTTTCAATTAATTAATTTTCATATGTAAGATTTGTAAGATTGGAATGAAAAAGTTAGTGCCACGAGTGGGATTCGAACCCACGACCTTCGGCTAAATACGCCGCTGCTCTATCACGATCCATTTGGACACCAACTCCTCACCCCAATCTTACAACCTTTCGAATTGTCTCTCTTTTTACTTTTTTTTTTTTCAATCTTCAATTGGTTCGAATCCCGCTAGTGACACTGACTTTTTCATAATTAATATGTTCAATTGTGAACTCTAAACATATATGGATTTAAAACAATACGCATAAAACGACTTTAAGTGTCATACTTAAAAGATGAGGAGTGAACTTCCCAAACAAGACTTATATCGTATTTAAAGTTTTATATATATATATATATATATATATATATTTAATATTGTGTAATCTCAAGGGTTAGGATTATTTTATAAATTTTCCTTGTAGGTCCTAACTATTTTACTATATTCTATGCTACAGTCGAAAGAAACAGTATTATCTTGCCTCCAAGAATGCAAAATTGAATGCCAGCTTATATAAAAATAATTTATAGCGAATTACTTATATTTGTAATTTTGAGATGCAAAATATTTATTTGAGAAAACAAAATAACACGAGTTTCTGTCTGTATAAATTGTCCCAAGGCATATTTTCCAATTACGGCCGGTCCATTTATAAGTCACGACCCATCCATAATGGGAAGTAAACAAACTAAGTCCTTGCTTTCATTTGATGACGATAAAGAGGATTATAAACAAAAGGTTTCCAGAGCCAGAGGGCTCATATAAAATGACTAGACTTTTTTAGTGGCATTTGACCCAGAAGAAAGCCAAGAAAAATATTAACGAGGCCCCTTTTTTCCCTTCACCGGCTGCGATCCTCTTAGCCCCTGAAGTAAATTTATGCGAAAAGCACTTGTCTAATTAACTGGCTCCTCTTCCAAGCCGTTATGAGAAAATAAGCTATGCTACTTATCTTTCTAAATTTCTAAATTACACATCAATAAGAATTTTTTTATAAAGAAAGGTCTCCCTGACGTGTTTCATTTAGCATTTTTAACCCTTTAAAGAAGAGGCTGAAATCGGAGAATGATGCAATTTTGAATCTAGTAAAGAAAATTTTTAAAACGTTAAAGGCTTTTATTAAAGTTTAGATTTATATAGGAAGACAGCAGCATACTGTCAGAATGAAGACTAAACAGAACTTGGCAACAAAAAGTAACAAATCTGTATATATATATATATATATATATATATATATATAAATAAAAGAAAACCTCTGAACCACCGAATTCGATGAAACTTTCAAACTTATTAGTGCCGGGCGAGTTAAGAGAATATAAAATGGACACATAACAATGGGCGATAGGATTTAAAAAAAAAAGAAGAGAGAATTCAGGAATTTGTGGCGTCCATTTTCACATCTGTTTTCTCAGCTGTCAGCTGTCCAGTCGGGCCTTTTTACGATAGCTCAAGTGGTAGAGCAGCGGCCTATTTAGCCGAGGGTCTTGGGTTCGAATCCCGCTCGTGACAAAGACTTTTTCGTTTCAACCAAACCCTTACATAAAAAGATTAATATTATTAATCGCACATCTAGAAAACTATAGAACATTTCTCCAAAATTATACAGGTGTCCAAACTTACAGATTTTCGTAATTATCACGGGCTGGATGGAAGAGTGACTAAACTTGGTTAATTTCGTCGCTTTGCATTCATTGGCACTTTGCTCGAACATGGAAAGACGTTGCACTCTGTGTGAGTAGATATATAGCAATATGGATATTCAAAATAAGGTGTTAAATAACACTTTTTATCATCCCCCTGCGCAACGACGGGTTATAAAGCTAGTTATTAATAAATAAAGATCGAAAGGTTATTTTTGTTTCCGCCTAGTCAGAACTTTTATTGTATTTTTCATATCTTGTTTTCTATGTATCTTGTTCTCGTTACAGTATTTTTTCGCAAAAAGTGGATAGAAACTACTTACTCTTCATAAGAAAAAACACAAATGAAGATGATTAAACGTGCGTAGGTAAAACTCAATAAAAACCATTAATAACCTTCAGAGTAAAAAAAAAAACAACCCTGTACTACTGTGAAATATCACATTTCCTATAGATAATTATTTTTTGAATACTAACGCACGTCGACCTTATCGCATGGATAAGAAAATAATATACGAGGCTCGAGTTCGAACATTATACCCAAGATAAAATGAAAAGAAGAGCTCGGCAATCCATCTTCCGCCCGATTTAAATATAATTGGAGAATTGTGCAGGGCTTAATCGATAGCATGATCGACAAGGATCGTTCATCATCTCCCAAAGGGAAAAAAACAAACGAAACTGTTTGTCTGACGGCGACCCGGTTGTGCGTGATTATATCGTTTATAGCTCAAATATTTTAATTGGGTTTTCTATTTCACAACGGGAATTTTCCAATTTGCAGGCGGGTTAAAATAAATGTATGACGAGCTGCCATTAAAACGCACAGATGCCAGATTAATAGACAAAATTGAGAAAAGTGAACCGACGACTGTGAGGTCTATGAGCCAAGAGTATCACTATCACTCCGACCAATCGGCTAAGCGATCCCCACTCAAAACAAGTGAAGTTATTAATCAAACAACAAATCAGAACATTAAATTAATTAATATTTAATTAATATTTATAAAAAATGTCAGAGTCACGAGCGTGATTCGATCCCACGACCCTCGGCTAAATAGGCTGCTTCTCTACCACTTGAGCTATCGTGACTTCGATCCCCTCGGGCACTAACTTCCCATCTCAATCCCACCAATTCAATTTTGAAAAATGGCAAAAAGGAGGAAAAATTCGAACGGATTTTTTTATTTAGCCGAGGGTCGTGGGTTCGAATCCCGCTCATGACACTAACTTTTTTATCTCGACCAATACCTTACATTAAAATGAATTAATTAAAAACGTTATTCGGTCAATCGGACCTCGAACTCTAATAAATTTAATAGGTAACATAAAGTATATCATCACGAAAGCTCTCCGTGGCCATTTCATTTGTCGCCGAGAATCGAATAGATTACACGACATTTAAAAAATGGCAAAAAAGAGGGAAAATTCAAAAGGTGGGGTTGAGATAGGAAGTTAGTGTCCCAGGGGATCTAACTCATAGCTCAAGTGGTTAGAGCAGCGGCGTATTTAGCTGAGGGTCGTGGGTTCGAATCCCGCTCGTGCCATTAACTTTTTTTCATCTCAACTGAAAACCTTACATAAAGATGAATTAATTGAAAAAAGTTATTCGGTCCATCGGACCACGAATTCTAATGAATTAAATTTTATACTAAATTAATTCTTTATAAAATGACATTTTTTTATTGGTAGTAATCAATTTGGCTTACTTAACTTACAAATTACGTGATGTTTGGAACTTGGTAAAGGTAGATGAAAAATTAAATGACTTTGTAAGTTTTTTTCCACATATATATATATANTTTGTAATATAATGAATGAATATATTTGTAAAGATAATTCTCTTTATATCAAATAAGAGATCAAGGATGTGGCCATTCCATTTATTTTTGTGATACAATATACTAGCAATATGGTACTATAGTGTACTAGTATGGTAATATACTAGTGTGGTACTATACTAATAATATGGTAATATACTAGTAATATGGAATATACTACTGAATGGTACTAGGATTTATATTTTTAATTTCATTTAGTATATAGTATATAGCCATACGTTTCAATTATTATTAATTTATTACTGATTACGATGATTTGTAAGAAAATTCGCCAAAGTACATGAAAATCAATTAGTAACGGATTAAGATTTAATTAATAATTGATCACCTAGTTTTGCTCTTAATAAGGCGTATTACGTCTCTGATCTCACGAAGGGCTTTAATTATCCTAAGCATTGAGTAAATAAGCGATCAGATTTATTTTTGTGAAACAGAATCCCGTTCTTCAACAAGGGATTTGACGCAGTTCAATGCTTGCTAAAGACGCCTCAACGTCTCTTCAGTCTTCAAAATATTCCATATGTGTTCCATAGGATTCATGTCAGCAGGACATTCGGGCAAATTCATTGTGGTACCTTACATCATTCAAGTAATGGATGACAATTCGCATTAACACGAAGTTGTCCTCAATAAATCACACTTTCAGTACTTCTTCATTGTATGCTAGTGAAGTCAAAGATCCATTCTGTATAAGAAACAGTTCGGTACGGACGTGAACATTGCTGTGATTCCACCAAACAACAGAAATGACTGTCTTGGAAAAGGTTGTATCTGATAATCTGTTATCTGATTGCCATAAACCAAACCGGCACTCATCTGTGAAAAGAAAGCTAACCCCCCCCCAATCCTTCAATTTCCAAGCAAGATATTGATTTGCGACTGATGCAGGACGTCTAAAGACTAGGTCGTCCTCACGAAGCCTTCTGATGAATATATTTGGAGATCGTGAGATGCCGTCTTGTGTTACGTAGGCTTAGAAAGACATTTTCTTTATCGTGCCAACGTTTCGACCTTTATTGAGATCATCTTCAGGGCCTGGGATCCATAAATATAGTTTAAATTATACGGAATAAGGATGAGGTCCGTTCGGGAAGAAGACTCGAGTAAGAATGTCCCGATTTTCCATTCTATTAGTTTACTTGTTTTTTCTCGCGGGTGTTCTCTGATGATACAATACCTAAGCAACGGACAGAGAGGAACGAACAGAGAGTAAAGAGCAGGAGCGTAGAGCAATGCGGCGAAATCAAACACTTGTTTTGTCTGTTGAATTTCGAAAATTGCCAAAAGGGAGGGAAAATTCAAAAGGTGGGGTTGAGATGGGAAGTTGGTGTCCGAGTGGATCGAAGTCACGATAGCTCAAGTGGTAGAGCAGCGTCGTATTTAGCCGAAGGTCGTGGGTTCGAATCCCGCTCATGGCACTAACTTGAAAATTTGTTCAATTCCTGGTCAACTTTGATTGATTTTTATCAAGCAAATAATCGAATGTATCCATGGTCATCCGAAAATATTCCTTGAACTTGATGGCATCTTATCAGAGCTCACGAAATAAATGCTAATTACGTGAATTCCTTCATTTTTTCTTCGCGTCAGGAAATACCACGTCCTCAATGATGGGTTTTCAGTAAAAAAATGTAATTATTAGGATCTATTAAGTTTTATACGATAAGGCTCTAGACATGGCAGACGATGGAAGTGACCTCAAGTCTTGCTTGTTTTCTCATCACTCTGGTTTGGCTATATCCTTGCTCTCATCTCGTCCTCTTTGCTCTTTCCAATAAGGAATATACGTACACTAAGCCAGCCCGATAGCGATGACACTCCATTCCAACAGGCCATTCCTTATGAAAGCTTAGCTCTCGAAGCGACCTGTTCCTCTCAAAGTCTCTCAATATTAAGCGACCTACATCACACAAGACCGCATCTCACGTTCTACAAATAATCATTAATCACTAGTCACTAGTAATCATTAGTCACTAAATACTACACATTTCTGTTGCAGTGGCGGATCCAGGTGGGGTGTAAAAGGGAATTAACCCCCCCCCCCATCCGTGCCAAGTGAAGATGTTAAGTGTTATATGTAATATGTCTTAGTTTAGACTTAAAGAGGCTTAAGTTTCAGAATTATAAAACCTCAATCTGTAACCTCTGATAAACCTTACCTAAATTAAATCAGTTTCCTTTTAACTGGTTATGTTTTCTCCAGTTCGATACTTCGATCGATTTGGTATCAAGAAACCTGTAAGTTGATGTTTAATTTTAGGTAGATTTCATTCAAAAATCTAGCGCTCTCTAGCGGCCACATTTTTGATGGCATTGCAATGAAATTTGGCAGGGTGATAAAGAATCCTATAAGGACGGTTGGGATTTTTCAGCCAAATCGATTGGGGTCGCAGAGTTATAGGGGATGAAAGTAAAAAAATCAATCAAAATTTTTGCGTTTTCTCCCGTACAACAATCAGCTCGGTTTGTTTAACTTCACTCCCTCCTAGGTAGGCCACTCGTTATTGGATTTTCACATTTTTGGTATGGATTTTAAGCTGGCTTCTTCCTGTAACTTTTAAGCTCGGTTTGGCTCAAATCCAAGCAGTATTTTAAATGTTATCATAATTTGAAAAAAAAATTAATCAGTATTTTTTCTCAAATACAGTACTTTCAAACCTAATTTCTTTCGTTTAAAAGATCAAATTAATTTCTTTTCTATAATAAAATGAAACCGTAGGTGTTTCTTAATTTTTTGTTACAAATATGCCACGATTTCTTTTAAATTAACAGAAAAAGCACGGTAAAAAGCACAAGTTATTAAAATTGTGTAAATTATTAATAAATATGGCGTAACCATCACACGTTTTTTTTTCCGTAAATCGCCAATTGTTACCAAAAAGTAATAGAGAAGTCCCGCGAGAAAATAATTAATTATATACCTAAAATAAAATTTCAAATTGGGTAGTTAACTAGTAAACCATTATTTTATTTTCATTATTTTCAGTGGTGTCGGAAAAAATGGGCCGAATTTAATTTAATTAAAGCTAGCTGTTAATACGAAACAAAAACAATTTATTAATTTTTTATCCTATTGCAATATGTTTATGATATTACGTTTTGTATAAAATAAATAATAATATATACCCATGATTTTCAAATTATTCAATAATTTTTAAAGTAGCTAGTTTTTAGCACCGCTGCATTGATTCCGGAACAGAAAGAAATCTACCATACTGCTTACTGCCGTGAGGTTTTTTTTTTTTGTTCGTTTATGTATTGGGCTAAAAACTTACGTTGCATACCATAATTTTTTTCGTGATCAGACATGTCCTTCTGGTGCTTTTTTGATTTCTGCCTCTAATCTTCTTATTCCATCTCTCGATATTATAACCTCTAAGTTGACGAATTTTTTGTATTCATTAATGTTGGTGACTAAAAACATTTACACTGCAGACTATGACAGAAAACCATTTGGGAAGTATAGAAAAATATGTTCCTTTTTGAAATTAAAGTATTTAAACTTTTAAAACAGGTTTTTTTCAGTTTTTCCCTTTGAAGGAGGAAAAAGAATTGCGTTGGGCCGAACAACGATGTATAGGGGTTTCTCTCGATTGGCACGTGTTTAGGTCTTCTTGCCTTAAAAATATCAAAAATTTACCCCCCCCCCCCGATGACCAACCTGGAACTAGGGAAGTAAACTTTGGTCTTTCAAGCAGAAATACATGCCATCAATGCTTGTGCCCTGGAAAATCTTAAAAGAGGTTACACTGGCAAAAAAAAATCCTTATAAGATCTGATAGCCAAGCAGTCATTAAAGCATGTAAAAGAATCACATCAAAATTAGTCAGTGAATGTATCCAAAATCTCCAAAATCTGGGGAAACACAACAACCTGATGACATCTTAGATGCCAGGGCACAGGGGAATTTTGGGTAACGACAAACCAGACAGTCTGGCCAGAGGAGGATCTACAATACCCTGAACCTATACTTGGGATAACAAAAACAAATATAGAATCCTCCATCGCAGAATGGATCCAAACAACACAAAAGGAGAAGTGGTAATAGTAAACTTATGATGAAACAACCCTCACCAAGGCTGGAGAGGGCTAAACTCAGAGGAGTGATAGGACTACTAACCGGTCTCTTGCATCTGAGGAAATATCTACACAACATGGGTATATACAACGATGATCCCATTTGCAGATTATGTACTGAGGAGGATGAAACAGCCACTCATATCATCTTCAAATGCGAAGCAATAGCTCAATGGAGATATACCCTAACGTACGGAAAAACCATAGGGAATCAAATTGCAGCAGCGACAGTCAATGACCTGATACTTTTAAGGAGAAGGATAAAGTCTATCGCACTGAACTAAGGAACTAGAAAGGTGCAATAAGTCAGAAGGCTGCAGTGCCTGCAAACCCCGCTTCTTAGTATCCTTTTTGGCCATACCATACCCACCCACCCGATGACCAACCTGGATCCACCCTTCTTCTGATGAATGTGTCGGTGCTCACCCTTACATTCCGGGCCGCTTTGGTTTGTCTACCTATCAAGGAAGCGGCTAAATGAAGGTTTATCGTTTCAATAAAACTTGTCTAACAGACCAATCTTCTCTTCCAGATTTCCACAAGCCCCGAGCAGCTGCACGGCACACCCATGACTTCGTTGGCCAAAGCACCTTCAAACTTGTTTTTATGAAAAACAATTAATAATTAATCGTTTACTCCAATTTATTGTTTCATTGAAAAAATTAAAAACCCAATTAACTCATTCCACAAGTTGGCTCAGGAAAGCATGAAATTGAATGATTTTGTTTATTTTTAATTTAAAGAGTTTAAAATAATTCGCAACACTCTTTGAAGGTAAACAACAAGATATTAATGTTATGTTTAAGTTTTAAGTCAACTCTTAATGTACTAACCTTAATACCTAGTTATTATGGAAGATAAACAAATGCAAGCGTCAGGTTTTTTGTTTTTCAGTGTGTAAATATTAATGACGCAGTGTTATTTTTCATGCACAAGGAATAAAATCAGCATTTCGATGTGGTGACGTCGGCCGCTGGACAGATGATTACTCAACAGAAAAACTAATAAAAATGCCTGTTAAAAGACCTACCTTTGGTTTGTAGCAATGACCTGCTTTCAATGATAATACAAAGTGCACACACGACTTACAACGCCTCACTTATTACAATTCTAATAGAACCTACGTAAAAATTACTTTTGGGACCATACTTAGTTTTATAATAAAATAGGCAGCGTAAAAATACGAGACCATATCTTTTATTTTTTATATAAGCTCACAAAAAATACTTACGAATGCTTCCAGGATATTAGGCCAAAGTACTATTTTTATAAACAAATGGGATTCGTTTTAAGCACCCTTTATAAACCTTAAATAACAATTTTTATACCAACAGGAATAGATATCTGCATTGGCCAAGCGAAATTTAATTTTCTCTGATATCCAGAATTCCACTTATTCTTAGATAGATGGATAGATTTTATTTATTTTTACGAAATTTGCAGAAATGTATAACATTAAATTTTATAAGAAATATTAATATATATAATAAAAACCTATTTTGTTCTCGAGGATTGAATACAGATTTTATGTATTATGTACTATTATGTAAATTGTGGAAAATTATATTTAAAATAACCCACAAGGTCCACTTAAAAATTCATAAGCCCCTCTATGGATTTTATGGAATATCCCCGGCATTACAACAGTTGTTCAGGTACAAGGTTGTATGTTCAGCCTTTGTCTATAAATTTAGCTTTTATGACATTATATATGATAAAAATAAGGATGAAATAATACAAAAAACCTACCACCGTTCATGTTTAGATATCGGCATTGGCTAAGCGAAATTTAATTTTCTCTGATATCCGGAATTCTACTTATTCTGAGATAGATAGATTGATTTTATTTATTTTCATCTAATTTGCAGGAATGTATAACATTAAATTTTATAAGAAATATGTATGTATATTATACATAATGTATTATATACATTTTATATAAATATAATAATAATAAGAAGAAGAAAAACTATTTTGATCCCGAGGATTGAATACAGATTTTAACTATTATTTAAATTGTAGAAAAGTATATTGAAAAAAAAATCCTCACAAGGACCACTTAAAAACTCATAAGCACTCTATGGATTTTATGGAATATCCATTACAACAGTAGGACGGGTACAAGGTTCTACGTTCAGCCTTTGTCTATAAATTTAGCTTTTATGTCGTTATAAAGTATAAAATAATTAAAAAACCTACAACCGTTTATGTTTTACGCCCAATTATTCCATTAATTATTTACGGAAACCAAGATTGCCGGATGGTATCAAATAATATTACATATATAAAAAGTCACAAAAAATCAAGAACGCTTCCAGTAAAATAGGTCAAAAATCATTTTCAACAACTAGGCGTCTTTTGAAGCACCACTTATAGCAGTTAAATACGAATTTTTATTTTCAAAAATTAGACGTTTTTGGGCTAGATCAGCTGGGGCGGATTCATTTTTAACCAATGACCGGAGTTCCATTTAAAATGCATAACTCCTCCGGATTTTATCCATATTCAACATTATAAAAAAAAAGTTTAATTTCTCATCTTTCCGCTTATGTGAACAACATTAAGGAGTTATAAGTGGGGAAAACTAAGAACTAAACCGACAACTCCAAACTAGTTATATAAATATATTTTAGCCTTTGCTTCGTCGTTCCGTCAAAATGATGTATTTCTACATCTGCCGTTCAAAAATAAATTTTTCCGGGCTCTCAGGTCGCTCGAACACGATTATAAAATTTATGACTATTACTAAATATTGTTTCAATAAAATAGATGATATCACGTCAATTTTTTCCCTTTGTTAGTGAAAAGTGTACATTTTCTGTTTAAAAGTTAAACAACTTATCGAATAATAATTTTAAAAAATTACCCCTTATAATTTTGCCAATTCTCTTCTCAAATACATTTCCCCTTTTGCATAAATGATTTTTTTACAATTTCAATAAATTATGTTGTTTTGTCATAACCGGCTTCTCTCACAATGAAATATAAGGGCCATGAGGCAATATGTCCGACATTTTTGAGCTATTGGTCATATAAATTTGATCTCAAAATTTGGAAGAAAATACACATTATGCCACTTTTGAAATATATACAAATATTCACCGTGTTTTCGATTACGGAGAGTTTTGGGTTCGGCGCGGACACTGATAACAGCTAGAAACTTTTTTTGGAGAAAGAAGGAAACCCAATCAACCGAAGAAAACTAAGAAAGATATAGGCTTCGATAGTCTGTGACATGTTTTCCTTTATACAAAAGGCTGAAAAGGAATGGTAGAAGGGTAGGAATGACAAAAAAGTCGTGAAGGAACACGAGGAGGGGGAGGAGATCTCGGGATACCAGAAAGCTTAGACTTCATTACGAAAGGGCCACCAGTAAATAAGCTTCATTTCTGTCATATCTAAGGATGTTGCCCTTTATTAAGGCCTATAGAAATTGTGTATTCTTTATATTCTTCAAGCTCTGATTGAAGCCTCTTTTCATCTCATTTAGATCAAGCGCCAAGCAAAGTTCTTTTATTAATAAGGGACAAAGAGGTTTTCGTTTCTTCTTTAAATACTCCGTATTGTAAAATGCAAACGTCACTTATAATTAAAACTGCAATAGATAAATAAATACCCAGAGGAAAAATTACTGCACTTTGTTTTAGTATTAAATATTTGTAAGGCCTGCGCTTTATCATGCGCTAAATCCTCTCCGTCGTCACTAACAATATCTTCTGTGTTTACTCCCAGATATATGGTGAAATCGCCATGGTATGTTAGAAACGCCATGGAATGTTATATTGACCTTCATTGACAATTCGGAGGCAAAAACCAACAGGATATCCCAAGGAAGCATCCTGCCAATACCAACAAGAATTCTCAAAATATGAAACCCCTTATTGGTTCTGTAAATTGTGGAGTGGACAGCGTGTCAAATTAAAAAGTCAATGAAGGACCCGTCATAGTATGCTATTAACAACACTAATTCTATTCAACATATTCAAATAAGTTTTAATCTATGTAATACAAAAAAGTAAAAAAAGGGTGCTTTTAGATTAAATTAAAAAATTAAGCTCTTTAAAAAAAAAATTTTTTTAAATTTAATTTATTTATTTGTTACCTATACAGAATTGTATACTATACAAATATGTACACATGCATGAAATATCACACAGCACAACACTAGCACTAATGCCAGCACTGCACCGGTAGGACACATGCTTTGAGGAGCCAGCCATTGCTGGCACTCAGTCCCGAGGCCATCGTCGGTTGAGGCGTCGTGGTGGGTTGTCAGGATGGGAATGAGTGGATAGGGCTCGAGCCGTATGGTTAGGATGGTTTGAAAGGTTGGTATGGAAGGTTTGGAATCTGGACTGGATTAGTTCGTTGGCAAAAGGAATGTTGAGGTCTTTGTGGATAGTGAGGTTAGTGACATAATAGGGTGCTTTAACAATTTGTCTAAGGACTTTCGATTGGAAGGACTGGATGCGCTGGATATTGGAAGGCTTGGCAGTGCCCCACAATTCTACTCCATATGTCCATATTGGTCTTAGTAAAGTCTTGTATAGTGTTAGTTTTGTCTTAATTCTCAAAGTCGATTTCGGTCTTAAAAGTCTTCGTAGTAGTCCAAGTCTTGTATTAAGTTGCTGTTTTTTAAGTCTTGTGAGGGGATTCCACGTCAGTCTGCTGTCGAGATATAGTCCCAGGTATTTGACTTGAGTGGAAACTGGTATCTCTTTGTTGTTGATGTACAATGGAGGGCAAGACTGCTTTTTCAGCGTAAAAGTACACTGAGTGCATTTTTCTTCGTTCAGTCTTGTCCTCCATTTTTTACACCAGTCTTCGATAAGCTCAAGGTGTTCCTGGATGTTGGAGTTAGCTTGGACAGAATTCGAGTTACAGGATAGGATTGCGGTGTCGTCCGCGTAGGTGGTGATAATAGTGTCAGGATGTGTTGGTAGGTCAGCAGTATAAATGACATATAGGACAGGACCAAGGATACTACCTTGCGGTATACCGGCCTGTGTCTGTTTGACTTCTGAGAATTCATTGCCGCACCTCACTCTGAAACAGCGGTCAGTTAGGTAGGATTTCATTAAAAGGTAATAATGGGAGGGTAGGAAGCGCTTAAGTTTAAAAAGTATGCCTGGATGCCAGACCCTGTCGAAAGCCTGTGCTATGTCTAAGAACGCGCCCAGGCAATACTCCTTTTTTTCTAGGGCCGATGAGATGGTGTCGACTACTCTGAAGCATTGTTGGATAGTGGAGTGTTGGGGACGGAAACCGAATTGATGAGAGGGAATGATATTATAGGTGTCAAGGATTGGTATTAAACGTTTTAAGAGGACTACTTAAAAAATATAACTCCGGGGAAAGGAAGTATATACGAATAGATCAAAAGCTCAGCTGGAAGAAACGTACAGGCAAAACAACAGGAAACCACCACAAGTGTGGGTCAAGATTTTGTAGTAAAACACATGGATCCCTAAAATAATAGCCAAAAACCTTGGAATAGCATACAAAGAATAATTTTAAGAAATTACAAAAAAATAAATAGACAAGTAGGCTTAGCATGACTTGTCCAATCCCAGCAATGAGATTGCTGCCGTTGTATACAGACGATGACACAGAAGTGCTACTCTTAGGACAAAATTAATAATACGGCTTGGCATAATGGCATAATGACTGGATGAAATTGAAATATAAAATTTTGACAAACCTCCACCAAATCCACAATAGTTTCCATTGGTTGCATAACATTTCAACTAATAGACATTCTTATTTTTATTTATAATGTGCCTGGGTGCGCTCCTAGATATAGCACAAGCTTTTGACAGGTCTGGCACCCGGGCATACTTTATAAACTCAAAAGCTTCCTACCCACTCCTTATTACTTTATCCTGAAATCCTACCTAACAGATCGCTGCTTCAGAGTGAGGTGCGGTAACGAGTTCTCTGAAATTAGGCCGATACAAGCCGGTGCCCACAAGGGAGGCCTATCCTTTATACCATCTATACTGCTGATGTACCTACTCACCCCAATACCATCATTACCACCTACGCGGATGATACCGCAATTTTGTCCTCTAACTTGAATCCTACCCAAGGTACCTCTAATATCCAAGAACACCTTGAGCTCATCGAAGGTTGGTGCAAAAAGTGGAGGACAAGATTAAAAGGAGAAAAGTGCATCCAATGTACGTTCACTTTGAACAAACAGTCTTGCCCTCCACTATACATCAACAATGAAGAGATACCGACTTCCACTCAAGTCAAATACCTAGGAATATACCTTGACAGCAGACTGACATGGAATCCCCACATAAGACTTAAAAGACAACAACTCAACAGAAGACTTGGACAATTACGCAGACTACTAGGACCAAAATCCGGGTTGACCATCAGCACTAAACTTTACCAAGACTTTACTGCGACCACTTTGGACATACGGTGTGGAACTGTGGGGTTCCGCCAAACCATCCAATATCCAGCGTATCCAGTCCTTGAACTGTGGGGTTCCTCCAAACCATCCAATATCCAGCGTATACAGTCCTTCCAATCAAAAGTCCTCACACAAATCGTCAAAGCTCCTTTTTACGTCTCTAACCTCACTATCCACAAAGACCTCAACGTTCCTTTTGTCCACGAACTGATCCATTTCCGATTCCAAAAATTTCATACCAACCTATCGATCCATCCTAACCCTACCGCTAGAGCCCTCTCCACATATTCCCATCCCAAGAATCCACCACGTCGCCTAAAACGACGATGGCCCCGAGTCCTCCTTGCCCCTTAATCTATTAAAATGAGTGCCAGCACTGGCTGGCTTCTCATGGCATGCGTCCTCCGGGTGCAGCGCTGGCATCTGTGTTAGTGCTGTGACCGAGCGGTGAACAATATACAGTGATCACATTTGTGTTATGTACAAGTATTTATAGGCCACAAATAAATAAATAAATTAAAAAAATTATAATGTAAAGATTGTTTTGGGAATTGAGGAGAAATATGCTGACCAACATCTGGTCAACCCTTTCCTTTTTTAAATATATTTTTTGGAACATTTCATAAAGGGGCTATAACTAATTTCTCTTGCTCGACTAGTATTCTATTGATACTCTTCCAAATAAAAACCAAAATAAAATATACAAATGTAAAAATTGAATGATGAATTTAGTAGATTTGAGCCTTACTGTGAAACACATATGGGTCCAAAATAGGAAATCCATGAAGCCGAAAACCTCTGGGCCCCATACCATCAGTTTTCCAAACCCAGGTCTTTCTGTGCACAAGAAATTCTCAAAAGGGTTTGGAAGGTGGAAGGTGCACAGATAAAATCGCCAAGCAGGTGACCTTAATGTTAGGTACCAGGGCACGAGGTGATTAAAAGAAAACTTTCAAAATCAGGGACATTCCTCATACCTTATGGATCCGGGCCATCTCCAAAGGAAGATAAAATGGAACTATAGAGTAGATGAATTCACAAGAAGAAAAACAATCAAATTGGTTCCTCAACATCTTAACCAGGAAAATACTGTAATCTCTCAGCAGGCAATAAAATAATGTTAAAACTGAAACAGACACCTGCCAACTCTGTCGTGAAAAAACAGAAACATCGAAACACGCCTGATGTGACAAAGCATCGCCTGGAAGGACGTATGGACGCATGTAAAGCATTAAAGGCGTCCAACCAGTGATGGGAGGTTGGAGATCACTTGGCAACTTTGTCGATGTGAGGCAACTAAGTTGTCACGTGGCCAACGCAGTGGACACCTTGGCTGTGAAACTTAGACCGCGCTTCTCGGGAGGTAATTTTCTCGTGATGAAAATAAAAGGAGAAATACTTCTTTGAGAGGACTAACTGTTAGATATCGAGAACAAAAAGGCGCACGGCCAGAGAAAAACAATACCCAGTAGAAAATGTTTATAACAACACCGTTTTAACGGTGTCCGGCTATAACGTACAAAATCTTCGGTCTCTTGAAATGTCATAAGGAACCATTTATATCGAACTATCGGTTATAACGAACAGCACGTAAAAGTAACCCTAGCTGCCTATTGCTTCTAGGAAAGATCCTTCCCCCTTCATAACTATAAATGTCTTTAAAAAATCTATTTAAAAGAACCTAAAGTTTCTTCTCTTGAGGAAAAATTCGCGGTAATTGACAAGTGAAATGGGGATATCTCGTTCTAAAATATCGGGAATTATAACCAAAGTGCCATAAATCATAAAGTAGGGACATAGTAATGCCATGAATAAGTGCCATAAAGTTTAAAAATAATACGGGCTAAAAAAAAAGAAGAGATTACATACTACAATTATACTGTAGTCAAATAACAACATACACATTTTACGTACATAGACATATGTATTAATGTTTAATTGACAAGTGAAATGGGGATATCTCGTTCTAAAATATCGGGAATTATAACCAAAGTGCCATAAATCATAAAGTAGGGACATAGTAATGCCATGAATAAGTGCCATAAAGTTTAAAAATAATACGGGCTAAAAAAAAAGATAAGAGATTACATACTACAATTATACTGTAGTCAAATAACAACATACACATTTTACGTACATAGACATATGTATTAATGTTTAAAAACATTTAAGTAAATAAATTACTTTAGTAGGTTAGAATGTATTTTCTATTTTCTCATAAACCTGAATATATTATATAATTATTTATATAATGAAAACGACGATGAACTGCTACAAACCTACATGTTTATCAATTGGATGAAATGTTCAGATGTAACGAACTGTACACTATAAGCGAGATATTGTTTATAGTGAATTCCACTTATAAAGTAATCAATTTTATGGTCCCCTTAAGTTCGTTATAAAGGATTTATACTTTATTGCCGAAAAGCGGACTGTATCCTATACATAACACAGCCCGGCCACTATTGGCCTTATGACCGATGCATATTAGCCAAGGAGACGATTATTTGTGTATTGGTGGGTAAGGTATCGTGAAAAAAAGTCCAGAGGCGACGGTGGGAATCGAACCCAGGACCGCGGGGTCTACGAGCAGAGTGTTTCACGCTAGGGATGAGCATCGATAAAACTTCGATGGTCACCATTGATTAAAGATTGGAACCGCACCATCGTTGGTCGTACCATGGTTTTTTGAGTACTCATTACTCAAACCGCAAATTATTTTCATATGCATACATTATTTTTATGTGCCATTTTCGAAACAAAGGCTAATTTTTCAAACTTCGCCATTTCTGAACCTTTATTAGGAGCTTGATTAATAAATTATGTTCATTTTGTTAATAACATTTATTAGGAATTATTTTTGCCTTTGGTTTCATTTATAGTTGTATGTAGATCTCTCGGTCCGTTTTATATAAAAGAGGTTTATTGTTGAAGTATTTTGTGCCTGTGAATTTTATCCAAATAGCCTTGCTGTTTTTCTTCGATACTTTGGAAAACATCCATAATCCAAGACCAATTCCACTCTCTTGCTCAAAAACAGGTAACGGTTTAACAAGTACGTAACGAAAATCAACCATATCCTTAAATTATTAGAATTAATGTATCCAAATTTTACAATCAAACACTACCATATCTTCTCCGGAACGCAATGTAAAAAAAAAAACAAAAACGTAGCTTTAAAGCCAATTTATCCTCTAAGCGATTTCTGGTTTTCCAAATAATCTGTCCAGCTTTGGAAAATAATCGTTCAGAGGGAAAAGATGTGCCACTAAGGCAACAAATTGAACAACTCCTGCCAGGTTGTGATGGGTCACTTTCATACCAGAAGGATATTGTCATTCCCTATTCACAAAAGCGGAAATTAGGAAAAACTGAAAAAGTTTATAACACATCGAAAGCCCACCATCGATGGTCAAAAAACACGACGCAATAACATCGATGTTTTCTAAACATCGGCGCAATAACATCGATGTTTTCTAAACATCGACCATCGACCATAGATGCTCATGCCTCATCCCTATTTCACGCTAACCACTCGGCTACCGCGGTCCGCTATATATAAACAGTTCCGTGACTGACTGACAGACGACGCACAGACCGAACCGGTGGATGTAAAGAAATGAAATTTCGACAGAGCGTTCCTATAATGACACGGATAGCTGCTAAGAAAGGATTTTTTGAAATTCCGTCCCTAAGGGGATCATATGGACAATTTGTTACCATGCATAGACCGAGTGAACTGAAGAAGAGAAGAATTTGATAAACGAAAAATTATGGGTGCAACCAGATTTTTGATCCACACAAATGCTTAAGGGGCATGGAAACTTTGCAGTTTATGTGCACAAATTCAAAAGAGCTAATACCCCAAACTGCCAGTTATGCCATGTTTCTGAAGACGTACGACATATGATATTCTTCTGCCCAAACACTTTCCACAATATACGACCTCCAGAATTGATGGAACTTGTGAAAAGCGAACGAACGTATCAAGTGTTCAAACAGTTTACACAGAGCATCCTAGCGGGTAGTAAACCAAGTACCCGAATAAATGTTCGGTGATTAGTGACCCAAGAGTTGCGGTCTCATCAGCTAGATCTTTTTTCTGCTTCTTGTTCGTCTTTTAATCTTCATTTTCTGGAACGAACTCGGGAGAGACTGTTTTGCATAACTAACCTATTTTGTAGAAAGGATAAATTATGGAGTGAGTGTGGTGTTCAATACTTTTTAAAAGGATAGTTCCTACTCACAGTAAGTTGTTTTGCAACTATCCGGATTTCGAGCCTTTTCGCTCATCATCCGCTCATTTGCTCATCATCATACTCAAAAACTTTGGCAATTCATGTCGAGAGACGTGGTTGTAGAAGTCCTTCAACCTGATGATGAGCTAAAAGGCTCGAAATCCGGATCGTTGCAAAACAACTTACTGTGAGTAGGAACTATCCTTTTAAAAAGTATTTAACCTATTTTGTTTTGTCTTGCAATTTAGTACTCTCGAGCTAATAATATTTTTATTTTGTGCTGCTGTATAGTAGCTGCTTGGCTACCCTTTTTATTACTTTTGTTTACCTTGAATTGATGGTAACGTACTACCCCGGGGGTTGTAGGACTCCTGGAACCATAGTGTCGAAGATGGTCTGTAGACCTGTACAGAAAGTTCCACTTTGATAGACTCTAGTTTGATAGTTTGATAGTTCCACTATAGACAGACCTACACGCTAGCCATGATGAGGACGGCGAAGGTTTTAAAAATTCCCGTTTATTTATTTACAGCCTCCAAATCAAATTCGTCGAAACTTGTCTTGACCTACGATGTGACAAACAAAATCATGGGCTCCAATAAAGGAATGTTTGTCGATTAAATCATTGCGGCGATTTTCAAAGGGATTGGAAAATATTGTAAAGAAGAAGAAATGAGTTTTCATCTTCCTTATACAATATCTTCAGATCCTGTAGAAAAGAAAATTCGTAATAAAACGCGATCGCTCTTGAAAACCTTACGAATTTTCCGTAACAATGATTAAAAAATCATAATATTCTCTATTTTAATTAAAAAAGGGAATACGTGAAGGGAAAATAAAAAAGTTTACCCATCGAAACAATCAATTTTCAATTTTTGTTTATTATTTTTGAAGGTAGTATGAAAACCAAAATACAGAAAAATCGTTTATAAACTAACAACTCGGTTAACCACAGCAAGCTATATTTTAAATTTGGCAATTTTATTAACTCAATCGTTGATTATCTTTAGTATAATTTCTTAGGAAGAGAGATTTACAATAAAAATATACCTTGTCTTCAAGAATTAGAGAACTTTTGTTTAACTTATACTGATACAATCAACACCTTTGATGATCTAAATATATTACAAGGTGTCAATTTAGAAATAACGAAAAATATATAAAAGAGGAGGAGACTTAAGGAAAATAAATGAGAAATGTTTATCTTTGAACCGCCGCGCTCGCTATTGAAGATGTAGGGTAATTCTTCTTCCAATATTTAACTTCAACTTCTTCCGATATTTAATCAAATCGTGGAACTAAAAGATTGCTTGCTTCAAAGTTCAACTTTTAACCTGTAACTTTGATTTTTACTTTAAACCATATAATTCAATAGTAATTCTAATGTGTGATGTTTTGTGACCGTTAATTAATAATTATGTAGATATCGTGAGATGCGGTTTGGTGTAACGTAGATTTTAGAAAAACATTTTCTTCATCGTGCCAACGTTTCGATCTTTATTGAGATCATCTTCAGGGCTCAAAGTGTTTGTCTTCTGCATAATTGTGCCATTCTTGTGTGCCGTGTTGAGAGTGCCACTCGCCGATATGGGGTCTTCCTCAGGTGGATGGGGAAAAAAAATCTCATATATTAGAAACCCAAACTAGCAGTATGCATCCTATTAGAAAGGTACAAAAAACAGAGTCACGCGTGGAGGAAGTCGCGGGTAAAAGCAAGTTGAAATATAAAGGTGTTGTTTTTTCCAAGTAGATGTAAGTGATTTTGAAAATTTCGTGGAAGCTGCAACGGGGTCTTTATCTGTTGTGAGAATTGATGTCATCGGCAAAGGCAAAAATAAAAGTCTTAGGGCGAGTGTTAAACTCATTCTAAATGCTAACGCCTAGGGAAATAAGGAAAAACGAACCCTGGAAGGTGTTCAACTAGTAGTTCATTTTTCGGGGTTTGTAAATAGTGAATTATAGAGTAGATATTATACGTCGCAGTAGAAGGTAGTAAAGTATAGCTTCCAGTGACTCCAGGAGGAAGGAAAATAAAATAAGAAACCATGAACTGTCGACGTTTACAAGTTCCTAAAACCGAAAATCAGCCATTTCTGTCTCCCCTCTCTGCAACGGAATAAAATGCCTCGAGATTTCTGTTTCCCCACTTGCCTGAGTTCTCTTGCCAAGAGACGATCGGTCAAATTTCTTAAAAGTGAAATAATACAAAGTATACGACGTTAGTATAATACTAGTTTTGCCTAGATGTCGCTCTCACGCTTGGTTTTTATATTAATAGCGGTAAGCCCTCTTACATGTATATCACAATTAATACATAAAAAATATGTTAGTTTATGTTAATGAATACTTTTAAAGTTAAATCTATCTTGTTTCATTTTAAATTTTCCTGATAAATTATTTTTAATAAATGAAAACACACTGAAAATAGATTCCCGATATATTATTTATGTAACCAGAGCTAATCATGAAATTGTAAATTTTAATTCACAAAAATTATTATACAATTTAATAATTCTCGAATAATTGTACGATTTTCTGATTAAGACAAATTAAAATTGTTATCGTGGTGTTTTACAAACCGATCATGTTAGGGAAAATGCTTGAATTTTCTTTTACAGTTAATTTTTGATCTTTAATTTTTCTTCTATTTACCTGTACTTGCAAACTTTTGTTTTGTTAAGTTGAGATGGTAGATATCAGTCAAAACAAACCTTCTTCAGGGTAAAATATGGAGTGTAAATCCAAGAAAATTGAAAATCTAAAAAATATGAATTTTAAAATTAAACAAAAGAAGGCAATTTTTTTACTGAATTTGAATTTGTTAATATCACCTTTAGGATGAGGCAGTACTATTTCCGGGCTAATGCTTTGCAGTCACATAGGGCTACGATCTTTCTGCTTTTTCATGGCAGGGTGGCAGGTTTCTTGTTCACTTTTAACATTTTTTTGTCTACAGAGAGATTGGTATATGTTTCTTTTCCTGGTTGAGATGTTAACGAACCAATTTGGTTTTTTCGACAAGTGAATTCGTTTCTCCATCAGAGAAGTTCCGGTTTTAGCGTACTTTAAGCCGGGAACACACCCGATGCAACGCCATTCGAGGCTACCGACGCAAATCCAGTCTATTTTTCTATAAGATTGTATTACCCCCGTGCACATCTGACCTTTGCTATGCTACGCTACCCTACTCTACGCATGCGACCCCACTGTCCAGATTATCAACGGGTCGCATCGAGTACAGTCGAAGACAAAAGAACCGAACACTCATATTTTTATTTCAAACTATGTGTATTATTGTCGTTATATTAATTACAACATACTTATTTTAAAATAAACCAAATTAACAGAGAACAAAAATTCATTCGTTATTTTTCATTAATTTTAATGGTTTGGTAGAAAATTGACCAAAACACCGGAATACCATTTTTTGTTATAATGAATTTAACTAAAAATTTATTACACGGTTTGACCCATAAAATGTAACTAACAATTTATTTCATGACTTTTCTCATAAAATTACACCATTTTCGTCGAGTAGCTTCAGAACAAGACACTTATATTTTTTGTAGTTTATTTCAAACTAAGTATAGGTAATTTTGTCATTATATTAATTCCTATTTTAATGTAAACCAAATTAAACGAGATCAAAAATTTATACGTTTTTATAAAAATTATTTAATTATGATAGTTAGGCAGAAAATTTATCAAAACACCGGAATACTTTATTTAAAACAATTAAGTTTAATAAACAATTTATTACATGGTTGTGCTCATAAAATTTAACTAACAATTTATTACATGGTTGTGCTCATAAAATTTAACTAACAATTTATTACATGGTTGTGCTCATAAAATTTAACTAACAATTTATTACAAGGTTTTGCTCAAAATAGTACATTAAGAACAAAAGAGGTGTTGCGATTGTGATATTGATTTGTGATACACGTTGTGTGACTATGTGACGGCGCTTGACTTCGCATAGACGTGCACACCCTACCAAAACATGGCAAGACGTCGGGTAGCGTCGCATCGGGTAAGTGTGTTCCCGGCTTTAGTGTGTGCAGATGTGCGGTTCGGGTCCAAAGGTTCTTCAGCCCCCTCGTGAACTGCTGGACCTGCATCAGAGTTACCTGATTTCGTGCAGAGAATACTATTGCATGGATCGAGTCTTGGAAAACTGATGGTGTGGGGTCCAGAAGTTTTGCTCCGCCACAATTCGGGCTTCTAACGCCCGGCCCTAATTTGGATCCGTCTGACTAGCATAGCAGTAGAAATTAATTGTGGCCCCTTAAAGAAATTTGTCAAAAAATAGAAATAAAAGAAGAGCGTCTTGAGCAGTTGCTAATCAGGAGAATCTATGTTATCTAATGTGCGTTGAAACATTTTTATACAACCAAACATCATCATTTGGTAGGATCTATCAACATTTTCGATTTCAATTTCATTCAGTATTTTTCATAAATTTATCAGGTTTTATTTAATTTTGTTAAAAGTCTGTTAACACTTTTGTCCGTCTTCGTTTATAGGCAACGGTGGCGAACTCAGTGCCATTTCCATTGCTGAAGTTGGACAAGTGTGCATTACTTATTTGTTGTTCAGTCTTCTTATATTTAAACAAATTTTACAATTTCGTAAACTTGTTCTTTGTATTGTTATCCCAGGTGTTTGGCCAGTATTCTAGAATTCCATGTGGGACTGGCGCGCTAATCATTTAACACAGCCAGTATTCTCTCTCTTTTTATTTATACCTAGTGTTTTACTGAAATTTTTGGCTCAAACTCAACATAGCCTTGATAGTCTACTAAAACACAACTAAAACTATTCTTTATTATTATTTTTTTTTTTTTTTCAGTTTGAGACAGTAACCGAGTATCACGCACTACCACCAAGCGCAGACATAAACATTACTAAATCAACATTAGAAAAAAATCCATCTCTCATCTCTAAATGGAAAGAGATAAAGATTATTTTTCGCCAAACAAAATATCATTGGAAGACCCTGAACGAATCGGTCAGTTCCATTCTGGGAAAAATGTTGCCGAGCTATAACGACACCGTACAACAAATTGACAATAATTTCAACTTTATAACAAACGATGAATGTTACGAAAAGTATTCTGCTAAAATGTCAAAAAATGATTATAGATTAATTTTCAAATTATCGCATCAGCCAGTCTGGAATTTATTCAAGTATGTAGACGATACTCTTTTATCTATTGAATCTCGATTGTCAGCATTCGAAGAATTCATAATATTGGCGGGAAATTGTGATAATAGAGTTCACAACTGTTCCATGTATGTTCATTACCCTGCGGAACTAGAGCTGAACCGATTGGATATGGAAATAAATGATTTGGAAGAGAAAAAAATCGTCGTGTGGGAAAAGGTTCGGACAGTTACGGAAAATAACATTATCAATGCACGTAACATCCGTCAGTTCTTGTATATGCAAAAAGTTAATGTATTATGTTGTCAAATGGGCGACGCCTTGCCAGTTCGAAATCTGTGCGATCGGTTGAAATCATTTGAAAATGGCACCCTACTTCATACTAAATGAGATTTTTTTAAAACATTTTAGTCTTTAAGAAAACAGCAAAATTAAAAACGACCCTCGAAAAATAACACTTAGTAGTTTAATTATTTCACTTTCATAAATATTAATATATACTAATATGGTTAGTCAAGAAAAAAAACATGTTTTATGTTAAACAACTTGTGCAATGCAATGTAAATTAAATAATTAAAATATACTTGTTTTTAACAATTTTAATTTTTTATTGCTCCTAAATATAATATACGTTCATAAAAATGGACAGAATTATGAGGTAATTAATAATTTCATATATTGCCTTGGCAATTCTATTGTTGTTGAACACTAAATTTTTTAATGTAAATCAATTTTTTTTTTATTTTTTTTTATTTTATTTTTTTTTTTTATTGGGGGCCGCGGTAGCCGAGTGGTTAGCGTGAGAGACTCTCGGCTCGTAGACCTCGCGGTCGTGGCTTCGATTCCCGCCGTCGCCTCTGGTCTTTTTTTCACGATACCCTTCCCCCCAAAATCGAATACGCATACAATACATTGTCTTTGCCTAATGTAGTGCAGTGAAATAAGTAGTATTAAATATGTAGTTAATAGTTAGTTGAATAATTAAAAGGGAAACGTCGAGCCGGGGAAACAATGGAAGTGATGACTGTGCGTCTGGCCTGCTCGGGGCCAGGATAGAGATAGAGAGAGTTCAGGGAAAAACTGACCGAGTGCAAAGCAAGACCAGTGGAAAAAGTGAAACCGATTGAAGAATGTGGAGGACCTTGTTCTCTGTGCTGGCCCTAGGTAAGAGCTCATTTTATTAAATTTTGAAATAATCTGGCTCGACGGTTCCCCTAAATCTAGCGTAAGGAATTCGGGAATGTTCCGTATAGTAACTGTTTAGCTGTAACGGAAATTAGCGTAGAACTTTAATATTAAAACTTAAGCGTATGTTATGGACTTTTGAATTATTTCCTAATATCCTAACTGGTAAGGGGGGGGGCATAACATCTGGTGTCAGGTGTGGGGTCCGCATCGTTTTGACTTAAACACGGCCTTCAACGGCGCTCGCTCTGTATCCCTCGAAAGAAGCCGAATTCAGTCTAAATTCGAAAATATTGTGGTTTTGGGTCTCCCGAGCTAGCTGTACAGGGTACGTGTAAAATAAATAAAAAATAAATAAATACAAAACTAAATTAATTAATTAAAAAAATAATAATTTAAAAAAAATTTTAAAAAAAAGAGAGAGAGAAAGATGAAGAAAGAAGATATTGAACACTACCTACTTTATCTATACCCCCTGGACTGAGTACTCGCTGGTAAGAGCGTTGGGAAAGGATTACTCCATGTACCACTAAATTGTAACATCGGAGGTGTGAATTAAAGGGAGTGATACGGCTATGGAGGCGCAGCTAATAGAGGCCAAGGAGGCGTATGAAGCCTTGAAAAGGCGAGAGCAAGAGCAACAAGGGAATATTAAAAGGTTAACGAAGGAACTGGAGGAAATTAAAACCGACGCCAGTACGGGAGGGATTTCCGCCCCTAAGAAAAGAGACATCAGCCTTCAACAGTTGGTGAAGGCATGGTCAGGCGACCCTAGTTCGCCGCCCGTGGATACCTTTTTGCGTAACCTGGAGAAGGCAGCCAAGGCCGGCGGGTGGTCTGACGCAGATGTACTACTAGTAGCGGAAGGGAAGCTGACGGGGCCAGCTTCCACCTTCCTTCAATCGAAACCGCAAATACGGACCTTTCAGGACCTCAAGGAGGCGTTAATCTCCCGGTTCCGTGACCCGCTGGGTGCGGATTTTCACGCGCGATCTCTACACGCGGCCGTGCAGGCTCCCAATGAGAGTGCGCGTGATTTTGCTGATCGCTGTCGGACACTGGCGAACCGTGCATATTATCGGCACGAGGGTGATGCAACGGCGACTTGGACTGATGCCCAGATAGAGCAGGTTGTGCTCTCGGCTTTTATAAATGGACTCCGAGGAGAAACGGGATACTAGATGCAAAGCCGCCCTCCTAGTAGTATGGCTGAAGCCGAAAAACAAGCCAATGTAATAGAACAGGCGGTGAAACGCAAGACGGACCATGAAGATGATCATCTGTTCCCGGTCGGAGCAGTCTCGTGGGAAACTCCGAGAAACTGTTATAACTGCGGAGGGCGAGGCCACGCCGGGTGGAAAGGAAAATTCCCGGGGGTCGTTAACTTTATGTTAATATGCAAACAACATAAAGCCGTTAAAAAAAATTATTGCTCCAACATATAATATACGTTCATAAAAATGGAAAAAATTATGAGGTAAATAATAATTTCATATGCCTTGGCAATTCTATTGTTGTTGAACACTAAAATTTTTAATGTAAAATTTTTATAATTTTTAATGTAAATCAAATTAAAATAAACTTGTTTTAACTATTTTAATTTTTTATTGCTCCTAAATATAATATACGTTCATAAAAATGGAAAGAATTATGAGGTAAATAATAATTTCATATAATGCCTTGGCAATTCTATTTTTGTAGAACACTAAAAAATTTGTAATAGTTCTCAAAATAAATGAAACGGTAATTACAAAATTATTTTTAAGGAATTACGTTTTTTGGATAAAAATATTGATAAGGTATGTCCATCACAAGCATAATAAACGAAATAGAAACTAAACATAATAAAGTTTGGATATAGAAACAGTTATTGTTAAATCGTATTAAATTATATTTTTTTTAAATTAACATTCGCCTTTTATTATCCATAAATGTATGGTTAATTATCCATAAATATTAACCATAAATGTACCTACTATAATCTTTACTATTAGTTCAACATACACATCTGTAATAGACATGCCAACAATACGTTTTGAAAAACAAAGATTCCTCAGTAGTACTTACGTCTAGGAGATCCATAAGTGAAGCTCGTGAGTGAAGATCGGGTGAAAGCATTCTTGAAAGGATTGTCCGAAGCCCTGGAGAGGCCTCCGTCCAACTGACGACACCGCGAACGGTTACACCGAGGGAATAGATCCACATCTGAAATTAAAGTATTGTAGCAAGGAGTATTGTCTGTTATTTCAATAAAAAAAGGAAAGGTCTAGAAAATAAAGGGAATATTAACAAATTAAGGTCATTTCAAAGACTAGGCTGTTTGATGATGACAGGAGCATTTTCAATTACACCCACCCTAGCACGAGATTATAACCAATACACATAGAGACTAAGGTCAGAGCACTAATCAGCTGCTACAGATTAATTAGTGAAGGCAGCTGGAACCATAAGTGCAATAACATAGGCCACTCGAAAATCCTACAACTATTGAGTAAGGTTGGAGTTTAAGTAGTTGGGGTTGGAATAGGGTCAGGAAAGAATGTCAGGTCGTCGCAATTACAGTCGGCGTAAAGGATTTTAAGTTATTATTTTATAAAGGGCCTAGGTCAATTAAGGAAGGAGCATGGGTATCATATCCGCCATGAATCTGATGGACTAGGCCATCTTGAAGTATTAGATTGGTGACATAAAAGAGAGTGTTGAGTATGCAGAGCAGGACTTTAGGTTGAAAGGATTGTTTCGTTGGATGTTGCAGGATTTGCCAAAGCCCCAAAATTCAAATCCGCCCATAACCCGTTTAATTAGTGTATTGTTAGATTAAATTATAATGTTTGCTTAGTGCACATTCCTTTTCAATTAAGCATGTAAGTCTGCTATCCAAGAAATCCCAAGTTGGCGGACTTGATTGAATGGAGGGATAACATTGTTTTTATGTGTACTGGAAAGCAGGTCTCACGAATGAGCATGACGACTTTTTTGTTCGTTTAAGGTAATTGCCCAGAAACAATTCACAACATCCTACAAAGTCTCAACGGACTATAAAGGAGAGGAAGAACATAAGAAAGCATCAGACACAATGATATGGTATACAGATGGCTCCAAAACAAACGAAGGAACCGGATCGGGCAAGCACAAAACATGAGCAATCAAACTCAAGCAGAATGCCATCAATGTGTGTGCCCTGGAAAATCTTAAAAGACTTTATGCTGACAAAAAAAATCCTTATAAGATCTGATAGCCAAGCAGCCAGTAAACCATTAGCATGTGAAAGAATTACATCAAAATCAGTCAGTGAATGCATCTAAAATCTCCAAAACCTGAGGAAATACAACAACCTGTGATTTCTTGGGTGCCAGGGCACAGAGGAATTTTGGGTAACGAGAAGGCAGACAGACTGGCCAGAGGAGGATCTGCAAGTCCATACAAAGGCCCGGAACCTATACTTGGCATAACAAAAACAAATCCTAGAATCCTCCATCGCAGAATCGATCCAAACAAAACAAAAGGAGAAGTGGATAAACTCTAGCGGTCCTAGACATAGTAAACTTATGATGAAACAACCCTCACCAAGACTGGCAAAATCACTACTGCAACTGGAAAGGGCTAAACTCAGAGGAGGGATAGGACTACTAACCGGTCACTGGCATTAGAGAAAACATCTATACAGCATGGGCTATACAACGAAGATCCCATCTGGAGATTATATAATGAAGAGGAGGAAACAGCCACCCATATCATCTTCGACTGCGAAGCAACAACTCAATGTAAATTCAACCTAACATAGGAAAAACTTTAGGAATGCAATTGTAGCAGCGACAGTCAATGACCTGATACTTCTAAGGAGAAGAGTAGAGTCTATTGCACTGACCTAAGGAACTAGGAAGGTACAATAAGCCAGAAGGGCAGCAGTGCCTGGGGAGTACAAACCCTCTTCATAGTATCCTTATTACCATACCATACCATACCATAACGTTATCTGCCAGAGATTGCGCCAGTTGGTAATGAAGTATAAATCTTTTCGGTTGCTTCTGCTGCTATGGTAGGGTCTGAGCGTTGTTGCTTGCGTAGGTTATATTTGTGCGTTAGAATGCGAGGGTATGTCAGCAGTGTCTAAGAGGTCCTATGATATTCCTTGGCGCCTACTCTGAATGGTTTTTTGCGTGAAAATCAGAGCCGATTCTCACATTAAACCAGTGATCCAATAAGAAAGACTTCAGTATGCTCGTGAGTATGAGGGAGGACACTTCCTAACTTGAAAACCAGTATATAAACGCATACGAAAATGATGATCTCTATTTTGGTCTGTACTATAAACAATGTAATTATTTTCGATAGAGGCCAAACCTAACATTATGTATTCTTTGGTAGAACTTTATTTCTCCTAGTCCATTTGAAGTGAACATCTTGGTGGGGTTTGTTGATTTGTGACTGTATGAACACACGCTGAACTGATCGGAAGTATCGCTTGACCGTCTATTCTCGGTACATTCCTCACTGAAGATGGTGTGAAGCCGAAACGTATTTGAGTGAAACGTAAACCAGCGACTACAGACGACGGACCCAGTAATTCATGTTTTCGAAATATGAATCCAGTACACTTGAAATATCAGTTGAACCTATCCGCTTTAACCTAAACTCTATGAACGAAGTGGTCGAGATTCTGTCAATCTGTTGTGAAACTTACTTTTTCGAGATGCGTATCGGATAACTGGTGGTAATGCAAAGGGTGCGGCCTTTGGCTTAAGACGACCCTCCCCTTCGGTGTCAGCTGGACTCCAGCGAGCGTGCATTCCGCCCTGAGCTTTTCGTCCTCTTCCCCTGAAAAAGGCAGAAACGAATGTTACGAAGTGCCAAATTGAAAACTGGTGAAAAGACATATATAGTAATCAAGACAGATTAATAATTATAAGAAGATTATTAATAGTAATAAGACGAACAAGGTTGATTGTTATCCACTGCGTACTGTACTTTTGTATTATTTTTCTGATTTTTGTGCAAAAGGAAAAATAAGTTAAAGTATATTATTATTATTATTATTAAAATATATGTATATAATATATATGTATAAAGATTAGGTTAGGCTGCATCGGTAGAGAAATTCCCAAGTGCCAAGAGCATTGTCCATAGTGTGGCCTCGGAGGATCTGACTCGTAATAATGGGCCTCACAAGATTAAGAATAGGCCATGCGAGGTGGTCACATGGACACTTACTTTCGGGCCAAAGCCCGCATGTGTCCGGGATGCCGAGAAAGGTTGCTAAAAGTATATAGAGGGCGTGTAGGTAAGCCACCCGATATGAGAATCGTGCTCGAGCACGGCATAGAGTCTGGGTCCCCTTGTTCCGATTCTTGAAGGAAAAAGATTTTTTTATTGTACACATAGTACTGATAGTTTTGTGAACCTAGCGTGTGTTGAAAGTGAATGTACTTATTAGCGTGAATTTACAACTCTGTAAATTCGGCGGAATATTGAGTACACCATCGACCGTCAATTAGGCTAGTTATATATACGTGCAGAGGTTGGTGGAGGAATATCATGTTAATTGAGTTAATGGTATGTAAATAGGAGAGAATCTATTTAAGAATGCGTGGGAGTGAAGGAAATGCATGCATTTGGTGGTGAATTGATTTAGCTGTTAACAGCACCCCTAACCCAACTTCGGTGGATTGAAGGATAACTCGTAGAAATGTGTGGTGATTAGTGACCGTTAGTCGATTATTATTCGGAGATCGTGTGATGTGGTCTGGTGTGACGTAGATTTTTAGAAAAACATTTTCTTTATCGTGCCTAAGTTGCGATCTTTATTGAGATCAGATTCAGGGCTCAAAATGTTTTCCCGATGTGCCATTCTTGTGTGTTGTGTTAAGAGTACCACCACTCAGACGTAGGTCTGACCCCGAACTACCAACAACCGGGGTGTGTGATTGACGAGGTCTACCGGTAATTTATTGGTACCTGGAATTGGCGGTGGACTTCAAGAAGGGATATGCTCAACTTTATACAAGCGTATATCTATGTACATGCGTGTGCAGATTTAAGCTTGTATAAATCAGTAATCAGTAAATAAGAGCTGAAAAGAAACAAGGGTATGCTGTGTAACAGATGCCATCTTGTCTTTAATGTTCTTTAAAGAGCACAGTGAAAGAGTGGTGAGCTTTCGAAATTAAAGGGTTTTTTATTTGTAACGTAAATCTTAGAATACTGAACATGCTGTGAATTACATATTTGGTACATAAGACTCACAACTACACTGGCAATTTTCTTTTATTTACAACTGCGCGTATTGTATATCCACGATATTTTAAGAGGTTTATTTAAGTTAGCCATTTCTCTCTTCGATTTGCTTGTCGATCCAGCTGTAATTATAGGACGGAGGGGGGGGCAAGGGGCAAAACTTTGACAAGTCCCCCTTCCAGGGCAAGACAAACCAAGAGAAGGCCGGAGTGAGTCTAATGGATAAATATTTACACTCGGCCAAGCATAAATTGACATGTACACCCTGGAAAGAGCGGTGAGAAAACATAAGGCACTTATCCCGAAACGGACGTCCCAGTACGAATATTTTTCACGAATCGTGACACTCTTTTTCCTATTTGAAACATCCCAACTTGGAAATGACAAACTGAAAATCGTGGACAATGTTTACCAATCCGAAGAATTGTGATTCGAAAGAATAAAAAAAAATCCCGTTATTCACCATAAATGTATGACATTTATGTTTGTACTTTTGTACTTTAACTTTTCTTAAATCAATTATTGTCGCTAGTGAACAATTTCTGTCATTGTTTCATTTAAATGAGAAATCGATTTTGAGGAGGTCCATAACCACATAGCTAACAACTATAATATAAAGAAATTAAAAAATAAAACCCGAGAAAATGTTACCATCTCCCATTCATTTATTTCTACATTTCTCTCTCGCTCCTTTTAACTCTGTTTCTTTATCTCTGTCTGCTCTCTCTCTATCTATCTACCTATCTATCTATCTATCTATCTATCTATATCTACTTACTCACCATCCCTATCATTCTCTCTCACTCACTCTTCTTCACTTCTTCCACTTTTCTCTTTTTGCACTTTAGATGTAAGAGTAATCCGTAAGGTCATATGTTGACCGATTCAATAAACAATTCGTTAATCAGTCAGTTTTTTCTACCCACTCACTATCTCATATACGCAGATATAGATTTACGTTGGGGTTCCGATCGATAGGTAATGTGAAACTTTAAATTTGTTCGTATCGATTAACTTTTAAGATATTGCCATTCCATAAACTGAAAAATAGAGTAAGAAAGTTTGCTTAAAAAAATGTAATTTTGTCAGACAGCAATATGGTCGATTGTAAAAAGTTAAAAGTCTGAAATCATTTTAAATAAAATATGCGAACAGAGAACTTCAAAACATAAACCGGTTGTTTTCCTTCTTTGGTAATCATTCGTTATCCCAGCCCGTTCCATGACCGAAGAGGATAAAAGCCATTTTCACTAAGGTTTAATCCTCAGGGGATTTGGATTAGGCGGAAACTCCCGAGGTGGATTTTAACCCTGGGAAGGGGTTGGGCGGCCGTTTAACCCCGAACCCGGTCCTACGATCTAAATCCATTTATAATGAATTATTTCTAATACGATTTTGAAAACAGACTAAAGTAAATGACAGAAATGACTGGATTGAAACGGAAAAATTAATCGGCTTAATTTTAAACACGAAAAATCTAAAGCAGCCTGTTAAAACTGTTCAGGTATAAGAAAATTAGATATTTTGGACGGGGAGTGGCCAAATATCATCCTAATCCCCTGGTTTTGTCTGACCATTGGGTATTGCGTGTATTTTAAAACTATGAATCTGTCAAATATTAAACCAAAAGTTTAGATGCACCTATCTTGGAGAAAAATACAATTTGCCTTAGCAAGCGTAATGATCTGTTGATTATCAATTATCATGAGGGTATTTGAAAATAACGTCATCTTATTTCACCATTTTCCTTCCCAACTTTATGAAATTTGCAAATTACCAGTCATATTTCTCATCCACACAGGTCGTCACGAAATGAACGCCGACTTTATACAAATCAAAATATACACATTTTTCTCAAAGAAAATAAGTTTATTAATGTCAATCCACAGTGTTCTATTTCCACTGCGACTTAATTGATATAACACAGAAATAGATCATACTCTAAATATCCAGGTGGTGCTCCAGGGTTCCGTTATTTCCCTTTTCTCATTATTTTTATTTTTTAGTTTGACATTTTTAAAGCGGTAATTAGGTGGGCAATGCCCAATATAGTGGCATATTATTTTCCCAAATTCTGCCTCATGAGAGAAGTAGACTTTTCTTTGGGATGTTTAGAAACGTATTTGATTGATTTCCACGTGCTGAATTCGTTCAGTATGTAGTCATTTTTTTTATCGTTCAGTTCTGCCTATACCATACTATGTGGTGTGCCTATTTGAAAAGTTTTAGGCATTTCCAGACCAGCTTTGAGCTGAAAGTTGTGGGGTAAGAACAAAGGCATTCTGTGCTGCCTGGCTGTCTGAGAATATCATCCACCCATGGAGTTGTAGCACACTTAATGTGGAACTACAACGACGACGGGTGGTACAATGTGATTAAGGCTCGGTGCCCAAGAAAGCTGTACCTCGTGTCCTCATCCACGTCCCTCTCTCAATCCAGGTTCCTTCATTCTTCCCTGTGACCCCTCCCAACCCTTGGTTACAAGGGGAGTGTCCGGGCGCAAAATAATGGTGCAGCCCTGATGGCGTGGCAACCTCTCTAAAGCGAAAGCTGTACTCGTGTCGACCTTGGGTCGGCCTTATCAGAGGCACACGAGGGTTAGGGTACCAGATCCTGTCTGCATAGACGGGGGAGAGTGCATAACCATCTGTACTACGGGGTAACAGAAATGTTCCAAGGTTCAACCCCTGTTACACTGGGGATGGACTCGTAGTGGTTCGTGGTGACGCCCCTGGCGGGAACTTAGAGAAGAGGCTGTCTTCTATATGTGTCTTTCGCACGAAACTTGCATATGACCATCGTTATACACCCGGCCTCACGGGATACGGCGGATCGGACAGAAGCGTATAAGCGTTGAGAACGCTATGATTACGCTGACAGAGGCCTTCGAATGCGTGAGTAGTGACAGATGGAAATGGGTAGTGAATCGGTTGCTCCTGTTCGAGTATGCTTTGCACCAGGTGTAGGCTGAGCTCGATTGTAGGTTTTACCGTAGGCAGTCTCCTCTAGGGGGTGGTTAGCAATTCAACAAAACCACGGCCGGAGAGGATCCGGTAGTTTCTGCGCTCGGGAAGCCCCAATACTCCGGGAGATAGAGTGGCCTTCTCTATCTAGGGAGTGCGCGGGAGACCAGGATGATATTTTGGCTTAGGTAGCCCTTTGCGCGCGGCATGCGGTTCGATGCTTAATGCGATCCCGACCACTCGGAATGGGCAAGCGGGGAGTGAGGTTCGTCTTGGCCCCTCGTGGCTGGGACGGCTTCTACATCAACGCATGTGGCAGTAACACAAATTCGGTCGTGGAGGTGCGTCATCTCTCATCTTGAGAATCAAAACGTCCGATAAGGCCAAAAGGCTAGGTGCGGACGTTAAAGATCCTCATTGTCCTTTTAAGAACGACCAAGTATAAGGGAAAGCAATGTCTGAGAATATGTATATCTGTGCAACTTCTAGTATTTTTGAGTATTTCTTATGCAAAGCTATTGTATGAATCTGAATCTGGAAAATTGATGATATTTGGATAGGTCGTTATTTTCGCCACCAACCCTTGCCACAATCTGTATACAGCAGTAAGAGTACTCTATTAAATTCGTTTTTTATTTTTATTTTTAATTTTAACAACCATTATTTTTATATTTTCATATGGAATGATCTATAATCAACAGAATGAGTTGAGAAATAAAAATTAATTGGTTAAGGTGATCCAAAATGGAATTTAAAAAATGAGTTTGTATAACTGATCTGCATATTTCTCCTCAATTTCTAAATTTAAAAAATGGCTTAAACGTTTGATTAATTAGTTCTCCTGCAGCTTTAGTTTTGTTAAAGTGAAATTGTCAGTATTAAATTGGGTTGATACAATAAACGCCTATGCAATTAGGGGGATTGCCGCTCTTTGTTCATATATTTAAAACTATTATCACATCCACCTTTCTATTTTTTCACAAGTCCTTTATTTCTCCGGTTAAATCCGAAAAACCAAAGAAGCGTTTGTTGGCGCGTTAATTGGGGTGAAGTGAATTAACGAAGCATTTTTATATCGCTTTTTTAGCCCACTTTTAGGAGAATTCTTTTTTTTTTCAGTTCATTTCTTGTTTATCAACTGGCGGGACAATTAAATACACCGTTAAAAATGGAAATTCAGTCCATCGTTCAAAAGTTTTTTAATATATCGAATTCATCAAAACCTTTGGATACAAACACTTCCGAAAATTATAGGCCACAACAAAAATTGTCTTTGCAAAAATAATCTAGCATGCAAAATATTCAATTAATATTATTTAGGATGGTTAGGGAGTACGTATTTATCACCCCTTCTTCTCATCTACTTGCATGATTCTTTTCGCAAGAGATTTCAAACAATTTCATTTTCAGTTCATTTACGGAGTTGAACCACTTCCGTTGTGCATTAGATGATCAAGATAGCCCACCTAAAAATTGTCAATATTGTGTGATTATCTTTTGGGATATGCCAAGTAATAAGCGTATAGTTTGGTCTTTCCGATTATTTGTGTCTGTACAAACTTGCTGATATGATGTCACATACGCTTTCAAGCCATAATCAGTGAAGGCCTGTCTTAGCTTCGATAAGCAGACGGCTTGGATAAGCAAACCTAATTCGTCTGATACTGCAAACCTTAAATTCTCAACAATTTTGAGATCTCTTTTACATTTCAAAAGAAATTTCTTTCGCATACTGTGTGGATAAAGGCCTTATTGGCGCCAGCAGATAAATCAAAATTACAACAGTTTTTGTTCGATTTGGATAAATACAACTGCATAGGAATAATGTCTATCTTCAAAGTTCATACTAATTTATGCACGTGTGATTAGGCACCAATCGAGAACTGATTGTCCAGAGTGTAAATTTTTAGTTTTTCAGTATTAGAAATATCGCCCACTTTTTCACTCAAGAACACTCTTGATGAAAGTAAGGTCTTGCAGAAGAAAGCAAATTCAGTTGTTACTGACCAGCTTTCGACCTAATTTAAGGCCACAGTTGGGGGCCGCGGTAGCCGAGTGGTTAAGGCGTCAGACTCTCGGCTAGTAGATCCCGCGGTCGTGGGTTCGATCCCCACCGTCGCCTCTGGACTTTTTCTGACGCCGAAGGGGATCGGTGGCCGCAATTGAAAGAATTGACACGGCACTAATCAATGGACGGGGATCTCAGCGACCCTGAATTTGGTCCCAACCCCCTTCAAAAAAGAGTTTCTTCGATGGAAGAACACCGGGGAACAACGGGGGCTCAAGTTTACATTTGTGTTGCGAGCCCCCCCCCCAAAAAAAAAAAAATATTGAGCCAGGGATAAAGTACAATAAGCTGTATAGCTCAGCTGCAGTGCTCAGGAGGGAACTCCTCCAGTCCCTGGTATCGAAAAAAAAGAAAAGACAAAAAGCAACAGTTAAAATCCTCCTAAAAAAGGAAATTTGAGCTCGCCTGTAAAAAAACGTAAATATGTCAAACTGTAGACATATTGAAGATTGTTTTGCCCCAATGATGACCTTAAAATTGGTCGATAGCTGGGCAGTAACTAAATTTGCTTTCCTCTTCAAAGTCAAATCTAGATCTAGTGTTCGTGTGTAAATTTTTCAACAACAGACAATATGCGTTTGGCTTTATCATTATGTTCTTGTCAGAAAGAAATACTGAGGTGTAAAAACACAATAAAACTTGATAAAAATATCGTTTTCTTGAAAGAGATGTTCGGCACCTTTAGAACACTGACAGCATCAACAATTTTTTAATGCAAAACTATCAATATTGTGAAAATATTTGCTGTTCGGCCGGTTAAAATTGACGGTTTCGCTTAGTGGTCAAAATGTAAAATAAGAATAATACGAGATTTGTCAGCAATAATAAACGAATAATAGCATTTTATCAGTTTTACAACTGGTATGTTATAAAAAAGATTACTTAAAAACTTGTACGGATTTCAATAGCGCGAAATTAGTCTTATCTGAAGATCTCTTAAACCATCCACTCTGAAAAAGCTTAATTAAATGCGTTAAATCCGTTAGGACCTTGTCGGGTGGTTTTTCGTGTGTTTGAACTCGTTGCCCCATTCTCAGGCGCGTCGGAGCTTGCATGCTGAATATACAATTAACCGTAGCTCTCACTGGTTCTTATTACGCTTCGTGAACTGTTTCTTGCCCTTACTACCACATTTTCCTTGTTCGACACGGTTAATAATTCTGAGGCGGGGCCATAAAGCAAAACTTTTTCATTTTCAAGACTGAATTTTTCAATGCCGTGTATTACTGATTATTCAGAAATCGTGAGATGCGGTCTGGTGTGATGTAGGTTTCAGAAAAAACATTTTCTTTATCGTGTATTTTCCACATCCTACATGTATCTGTTAAATTTAAACAATGTTTGTAAATCTCAGGCCCTGAAGATGATCTGAATAAAGATCGAAACGTTGGCACGACGATAAAGAAATTGTTTTTCTGAAACCAACATCGCACCAGACCGCATCTCACGATTTCTGAATAATCATCGACAAACGGTCACTAATCGCCGTGTATAACTGGCTTGGCGAGCCTGGTCTTAAGTTACTCATACCTTAAGCAGTGGGAACGTAAAGACTCGTTATTCCTCGAGGTGGGTCACCCTTTCCCGTGTATTGGCGGTAAATACTCCGACATCGACGAGGTTCGACGGATGACCAGCCTCAGTACGGTTCTAGCTCCCGTTCCTACGATCTGTTGAGGTTTGATGCACTTGTGCCGGTTTATTCTCAACTGAATTCGTTTTCAACATCTACAATTCACAACAGAACAGTGTACTAGCGTTGATCGTTAAATCATAAACTGACTTCATTTAAAAAATTAAAGTAATGGGTAACGAGTGGCCGCTCGAGATTCGCGTCAGATCACGAGGCTGTGAGTAAGCTCGTCAAGTCACACGTCATGGGAAAAAGACTTAAAGCGGGGAACAAACTTACCCGATGCAACGCTACGCGACGCAAATCCAAAGTCTGCCCGATGCCACCAACGCTACCCTATACGCTACGCGATCCCAACTGTCCAGAATTTCGTCGGGTAGCATCGAGTGCAGTCGAAGACAAAAGAAACGGATACACATATTTCTATGCAAACTACATGTATTGCCGTAGTATTATTGTCGTTATATTAATTACAACATACTTATTTTAATATAAAACAAATTATCCGAGAACAAAAATTCATTAGTTTTCATTAAAAAAAATGAATTTTAATAATTTGGTAGAAAATTGATCAAAACAACGGAATACCATTTTTTGATATAATGAATATAACTAACAATTTATTACACGGTTTTGCTCATAAAATTTAACTAACAATTTATTTCATGGTTTTGCTCATGCAATTACACCATTTTCGTTGAGTAGCACCAGAACAGGACACTCATATTTTTTGTAATTTATTTCGAACTATTTTGTCATTATATTAATTACAACATTCTTATTTTAATATAAACCAAATTAAACGAGATCAAAAATTCGTGAGTTTTTATAAAAAATATTTAATTATGATAGTTAGGAAGAAAATTTAACAAAACACCGGAATAAATTTATTTAAAACGTGTGGTGAATAGTTTATTTAAAACAATTAAGTTTAACCAACAATTTATTAAATGGTTTTGCTCAAAATAATGCATTAAGAACAAAACAGGCGTTGCGATTGCGATACTGATTTGTGATAGCCGCCACGGTCGGGCTCCAGAGGCTATCAACAGCTAGGACAATTTATTAGCAATAAACTAGCGAAAAGTTAAGTGATCATTGTAGATTATTTCTACAAGTTTCCATCCACCAAGTTTAAATTAATTTGTTTTAAATAATTTTTGACCGCTTATTCTTGCTATTTGGGCTGGTCGGAAGATCAAAATGAACGGAAACGAACAATAAAAGAAGTGATCACTTTTATTTCGTATATTTTGTTTTTAACCTGTCAGTGCAAGGTACTGGTTGTCGGAAATATAAATTACAAGGCCGATTTTCACAATCGGTTCACCACGAATCAAAAACTGTAGAAAAATTGATAAACTCCGGCGAATCCCACATGTTCCACTAGAGAGCAATAATATGTAAAACAAATTATATATCAATTATTTATTGTTGCGTCGATTAAAATTTGTTTTAGACTTTTAGACACTAATAAAAGAAGTTGATTATTTTCCTATTAGTGCTCCGTTTAAAAGAATAGGCGTACTCCAACCAGTTCGATTACCCGTATGTCAAATAATCGTTGGGTTCCAATCTAACTTGGATTCCCACTTCCAACCGATCGCTTAGAACAGTTCTACCCTCTCCAACAAACCCGAACCAGAGGACGTTAATTACAAGGACAGAAGATATTCCGAGCAATCACTTCAACTCCGATAAGGGCCGCGCTTTGAAAGACGTCTGTAGAAGTTGCCGGGCCCTCTTCAATTCGTAATTAAATCTTTGATAATATTCGGAACATAATTGAATAATAAACCAAGAGATGGGTCAAGGATGATACCGGGATTATTTTTTCGACAGCGTATATGCCACTTAATGCCAATCACGCATAGAGAACATCGTCTATAAAAGATTTCCAATTAGTCACAGAATATCTTGGGAATTCAAACATATTGGCCTCTCGTTCCTATCACTACTTGTCAGCAAAAAAAATACAAAGTAATCCCTCAGCCCGAAACATGCTTTCCCAAATACTCGGTCGTCCTTAAAAGGACAATGAGGATCTTTAGCATGCGTACGTGGCTCATGGCCTTACTGGACGGTTTGATTCTCAAGATGAAGCACCTCCCCCCACGACCGAATGTGTGTTACAGCCGTAAGCGGTGATGTAGAAGCTCCGAGGGGCCAAGACGAAGGCCTCACACCCCGCTTGCCCATTCCGAGTGGTCCGGGGTCTGCATTGAGCATAAGACCGAATGCCGCGCGTAAAAGGCTACCCAAGGTGGTCTTCCCCGCACTCACTAGATAGAGAAAGCGACTCAATCTCCCAGAGTATTGAATCTCCTCCAGCGTAAGAACTTCCTGATCCGCTCCGGCTGCGGTTTTGTTTAAAGTTGAATTGCTACCACCCCCTAGAGGTGACTGCCTTCGGTAAAGGACCTCCATGCAGGGAGTCCTCAACGCTATACGCTTCGATAGTCCGATCCTTCGTATCCCGTGAGGCCGGGGTTATAACGACGGTCATACGCAAGTGCTTGGGCGGAGGTTACAGGTAAAAGAACAGCCTCTTCTCTAAGTTCCCGCCAGGAGCATCGCCACTAAGAGTCCGTTCCCATGTAGCAGGGGTTAGACTTTGGACCATTTCTGCTACACCGTAGTAATGATGGTTATGCACCCTCCCCCGTCTATGCAGACAGGATCTGGTACCCTAATCCACGTGTGCCTCTGGTAAGGCACCCGCCACCCCCTGCCGGCCCAGAGGCCGACACAAGTACAGCTTGTGCTTTAGAGAGGATGCCACGCCCTCAGGGCTGCACCATTATTTTGCGCCCGGACACCCTCCTTGTAACCAAGGGTTGTGAGGGGTCACAGGGAAGAATGAGGAACCTGGATGAGGACATGAGGTACACCTTTCTTGGGCCCCGAGCATTAACCACCGTCGTCGTTGTAGTTCCACATTAAGTGGGCTACATCTCCCTGGGTGGATGATATTCTCAGACAGCCAGGCAGCACAGAATGTGTTAGTCCTAACCCCCCAACTTTCAGCTCAAAGCTGGTCTGGAAATGCCTAAAACTTCTCAAATCGGCACACCACATAGTATGCTATAGGCAGAACTGACCGGATAAAAAAATGACTACATACTGAATGAGTGGAAATCAATCAAATACGTTTCTAAACATACATTATTTTGCGCCTGGATACCCCCCCCTTGCATCCAAAGGTTGGGAGAGGTCTCAAGGATAAATGCAGAAAGACCTGGATTGAGAAAACTGACAGTAAGACGCCCAGAAGGCAAACCCTCGACCTATTCGACGGGCAGCGCGGCTATCTGAGTTACAAATAGTGTCTGTACGAATAAGGGTATCATTGTAAAAAGCACATATCTAACTAAACAAAAACGATTCACTCTCTACGTCCTTTAAGGACCCGATGGGCATCCCCCAGGATCAACGAATCCCCGACTCACTCAGTGGAACCACGAAAATCGGCAGCAAGCTCACGGTTCCAATAAGTCTAGTAACGGTCAGTAAAACACAAGTTCATACACAGCAAACCATACAAGTTTTTCCAGTAGTACGTATGGGCTTACAGGCAGCCCACTAAGTAAAACAAGGACCGCCGACTTATGCACGTTAAAATGTTGAACGATAAAAAGACTTTCTTCTTTAAAAAAAAATTTTTAAGAAACACTTTTATCAATTTGACTTGTGCCGACGCAATACTTAATGCTCAGCTCTCTGAAACTCAGGAAAAGAAAAGGCTCTTATTCAATTGATGCTGTTATGAATCGGATAGAGGCAGGACCTGGAAATTCACTTTTAGGATTCTTCCTCGTTTGAAACGAAGGGGTTGGGAGTAATGGAGGCGGAGAATTGCGACGGCCGGCAACTGAGGCAGGGCAAAGAAAGAGAGTGTGTCAGAATAAGAGGGGAAACGTTTAGCAACGAATCGGAAAATATCCCGTTTACCAAGAAAATAAGGACAACCCTCCTCGCGACGGGGTTCCTCCAAATTCAGTCGACCGAACTTAAGATAGGCCGTTGAGGGGAGTGGAAAAGAATAAAGGAAAATTAATGGGAACGAGTTAGGAAAAACGTTTCGATGGCGATTCAATTAAAACAAAAACGATTTTCAATATTGCTTCTCTTCTTCTTTTAAAACATACATCGTTTTTCATTAAAGATTGGAACGCCTTCACTTTTTTGGAGGAATGTCAGAATGCAAAGTATTGGGTTGGTACAAAATTACTGCAGGTTTTGCAAATTTGTTTTATTTTCGCAGGTACTTGCCACGTGAACAAAGCTAAATCCTCAAATCTAATTTATTAATTATAATAAATACCACTCAAATTTGTTTGTACGAATTTTAAACTTGGGCGAACAGCGGCCCAAACCGCACGAAGCATCAATAGAGTTTGGGGGAAGGAAGCATTAGCGACTGCACGGTGCAGCGATGTTTTCAGAGATTTCTTCTTGGAGATTTCCATCTGTGGACGAAGACCAACTCACAAGTTGATTGAGGAAATTCACGTAAGTTAACACTGGAAATTGCGGAAGAGCTTAGTTTTGACCATCAACCTGGCTATCTGTGCGAAACTGGTAAAGTTAAGAAGCTGGAGAAGGGGGGGTACCTCACGAAAAACAACCCAAAAGAAATCGACGCTTTGAAATTTGTACAACTCTGTTGCGCACCAATCCAGTTCTCGATCGAATCACAAAGTACGATGAGAAATGGATCCGGTACAATAAGAGGAGGCGTACAAAACAGTGGTTGGTCGAGGATGAAGCGCCGAAATACTTCCGGAAACTAAATCTGCACCCAAAAAAGATTATGGTGACAGTTTGGTGACGTACTGCTGGAGGTGTTCACTATAATTTCCCGAATTATGGTGAAACTAACACAGCAGAGAAATATTGCCAAGGAATTGTCAAAACGGGATACTGCAACGCCCAGGAATGGTAAACCGTAAAGGGCCGAATCTTCTGGCCACATGTTGCAATGCACCCTCCATATTCGACCCCTCGCTTCCTTTCCACTTTTTCAGGCATTTTGATCACTTCTTGCTGGATAAATTTTTAAAGAACGCGGTGAAGCCGAAATCACCTTCCAAGACTTTATTGTATGCCCAAACAAAGATTTTTATTTCATCGGAATAAAAGCGCTAACTCACCTGAGGAAGGATTAAAATAAATCCGAAACGTGTGGATTGAAAAACGCTGGTTGTTGTTTTTTGAGATGACCTATTATCCCACCTCCGAGAAGGAAAAATCAGAACTTAATATTTTTATTTGGGCTATGATTTACAAGACGTGATTTATACTTATCAAGTGACTCGAACTCCTTGCTGACCCCCCTCTCTGATCTAAAAAGGAAGAATCATGGAAAATCATCGAGGAACGATAGAAGAACGTCTACAGGAAACAATCTTGATAGCAAAATCTCCAGGGTGATTCAATATTTTTAGGAAGTAACAATTTCCCTGAGCGGTATCCGGCTTGTGAGTCAGAAGGAATATCAGAGAAACGAAACCTGTATTACTTAATCCTATCACAGTCCCAATCGTCACTTCACAAAATGAACATCGCCTTCTTTATCTGCCTGCACATTGTGGTAAGTAAGCACGATGAAAACAACACTCCATTAGTTTTTACTAGAGTATGAAAATATCTGCTTTCTGGCGTGAGTTGTATTACAATTTTCTGACTGTACATATCAGCTTCTACTTCCATTATTTTAGATTATGTTATTAAACGCTTATTTTCAAAACAAGGAACATACATTTAAAGATACTTCATTGACTTTCAGTAACACGTAGACGAATGGAAAATACCTGTTTCTCATAAAATATAATTTAATACCTCGATCTATGTTCGAATTTTAAGGTGAAAATGTAATGTACTGAACGAATTATAAATAATGACTGTTCGCATTTTCGATCCCTGGCATTAATTAAAGACATTAATGCAATCGGATTAACCTAGAATAGAAAATTCATCAGCTAATAATACTACATTAATATCTGCTAATCTGTTATTCGTATGTTTAAATTAAAAATTTGATAAAACTAACTTTTTTAAATATATACCAGTTTTTGTCTTTGTTTAGTATAAACATTGAACAGATTGAATTAAAAGTCGTCAGAGTTTCTATGCGATGCATGAAAATTTCTTTGATTGTTAGAAACAATCTAAATAGGCCAAGGATATCGATTTTAAATAGGAAATCAGCAAATCAATAATAATCCATAGGATTGATAGTTTCCTTTTGGAACAACGTAATTGTAAATTTAGTAACATTTTCCCTGCGCGCTACTCGCTATTTTTTTAATAATTGAAAAGGCTTAAAATACAACAAACTTCAAGAGGTTGCTCAGTACGATTGGTAACAATTTATAACCAAGTAGCTATAATAAAAATTTAAATTGTATTTTTAGTCAAATTACATTAATCGAAACGTGTGGTATTTAGTGAGCGTTAATTAATGTGCGAGATGCCGTCTGGTGTGAAGTACGTTTATCCTGCCAACGTTTCTATATTTCAATTAATTAAGATTTTTAGTTGAGACAAAAAAGTCAGTGTCACGAGCGGGATTCTAAAACACTCTACACACTACTCTGAAAAAAAATGGCAAAAAGGAGGGAAAATTCAAAGGTGGGGTTGAGATGGGAAGTTAGTGCTTGAGTGGATCGAAGTCATGATAGCTCAAGTGGTAGAGGAGCGGCGTATTGAGCCGAAGGTCGTGGGTTCGAATCCCGCTCGTGCCATTTACTTTTTTATCTCAACTAAAAACCTTAATTAATTGTATGATATTAATTGATCAAGCGGACCACGAAAACTAGTGAATTTAATAAGTTTCTATCTTTATTGAGATCATCTTCAGGGCCTGGGAATCACAAACATTGTTTAAATTATACAAATACATATAGGATGTGAAAAAATGAATTTATATAATGGCATAAATTCTTTTTTTACATCTTACATACATTTGTACAATGTAAACAATGTTTATAAATCCTAGGCCCTGAAGACGATCTCAATAAAGATCGAAACGTTGGCACGATAAAGAAAATCCAGACCGCATCTCACCATCTTCAAATAATCATTAATTAAAACAGCGATTGTTTCCTCCAGGTTAAAAATGTTATTTTATTCGCTTTTCATTCCTGTTAGAAAACTATAAAAAGTCTGGTAGTAACGCAGTTGATTTTACTTTTTACACCGACCTCTGACCTATAATTTGATCCTTACTGTGATCATCTTGGTGTGGCTATCCACCAGCTCTGCTAGGTCTCTTTATTCATCTTTCTGTGTGATTCTATCAAATCCAGTCTCTTATAGTCATGGAGCGGGGTACGTGTCAACTAGGGCAAAGCATTGACAAAACCAACTCACTGATAAAAATGAGTCGTACGCCATAAAATAACATATAGGTTCACGAATCCCTCAGCAATACTTCCATAAACTACTAATAAGTCATACAAAAGGGCTTAAGTCAAACTTGTTGTAGGACGTGGGTCAAACCATTCACCGCAGTCCCAATCATAAAAAATCACAAATATTTATTAGGTTTCGTGGTCCGTTGACTAAATTAATTATTTTCAATTAATTATCTTTACTGAAGGTTTTGGTTGAGATAGAAACTGAAAAATGGCAAAAAGGAGGGGGGGAAAAGGTGGGGTTGAGATGGGAAGTTAACCAATACGTTACATAAAAAGATTAATTAATTGAAAGAAGTTATTTGGTCAATCGGACCACGAAATATACTGGATTTAATAAGTAAAAGGAAGTATGTATTCAAAGGAAGGTTGAGATGGGGAGTTTGTGTCCGAGTGGATAGAAGTCACGATAGCTCAAGTGGTAGAGCAGCGGCGTATTTAGCCGAAGGTCGTGGGTTCGAATCCCGCTCGTGACACTGAATTTTTTAACTCAAACAAAACCTTAATTAAAGATTAATTAATTGAAAAAAATCACAACGTAGACCGCGTAAAAAAAACGAAAACTGATTTCGAAAAATTGGAAATATACAAAAGCTAAATACATTTATTTAGAAAACTCATAAACACACAAATTTTCAAACAGCAATTCACACGCATCTTTTCAATCACTCAAACCACACAGTATCAAGTAAAAACAAAAAGGACCGACTATCACTCTGTTGGACCGGAACAATTAAAAAAAAAAAAAAATAAACTACCAAAGGCATGGACAAATAAAGAAAACGCCGACTCGCACATACCCCTAACGACATTGAGAATTGCAAAAACGCCCCACACTGAAGAAGGCGAAATGCTGAAATGCGGGACAGTCCAACCAGATTGGTAAAAATTTCGTAAAGAGAAATGAACTAAATTAAGTTTTAATTGTGAGAGTTTCACGTAGTTGGTCTACCGCCTTTCGGCTTCTCTTCATCTTCAGTGTGGGGTCTGTGTAACAAAACGAATCAAGACAAGGCAGACCAAAATGGTCAGAAATAACCAAGCAAAATTATGGTTCCTTAGACATATTTGTATTTACTCATCAACAAAAATGATCAATAATGTCTGAACATAAAAGCATAAATGTTTTAGGCGGCTGCCAGTTTGGACTTGTATGAGCAGTTAGTCATAGAAGAGATTCGTGGAAAACTGATCTCGGTGAGAGAATCTGTTTATGAAATGGAAAGGGCCGTGGATCGATTCAGCACTCTCGTCAAAGTGATGCAGAAAGAGACGATGAACTCCATCAAAACATACGATTTACAAACGGAAAGAAACCACACAAGTTTCTTGAATTCGATAGAAAACAAAGTATGTGAAAATTCCATACACAAATGTTCCCCATTCATGCCGAAGATGCCACTTTTGGGTAAGAACGTATCTCGAAAGATGAAATATCTATCTAGGAGAATACTAGAGACGAAAATTTTGGTGAAAAAAGTACTCATCGATTTCGATTTTGCCGAGGCGGATTTTCGAGTCAGGTACGCGGAGTGTAAATCTAAGCATTACGGTGACCAGTGCGTCAATGAACTGAACACGTGGTGCAAATCAAAGGTGGACCATTTCAGGGCTGCGAAGAACAATTTCACTGGACAAATTTTTCGCTTTTTGGACAATGTTTCAACAATGTCGGCCAAAGCGGACGAGTTGAAAAAATCGCTTGAAACAGAAAGGAAAGCTATGACCGAGAGGTTTTCCCTTTGCTTGGAGGCAGCTTGCAAACAGACGGCCGTCAGGAAGGTGGATTCTTCGATGAAAAAGCCAAATAAAATCACGAATCGAAAAGCATTACTCCTCAGAAGAAGAGAACATTTAGTATCTTTATTGAAGAATGCTGAAAGGTGGCAAAACTTACAAAATCTACACACATTGGTTCATAGACAATGAAAAATCAAATACATGTACATACAAATACTGTTTATAAATTTGTGTATTTAGTATTGTCACACTTTTTGATACTTTTTTATTTTGAGTTTTATTCCATTTGTTTGTTATCACTGAGCATTGTTCATTCAAAGACAACAACAATTTATATACCACAATCATTTAATGAAAACGTTTGTTTTATTCGGCTCAGACCTGTGATTGCCCCTTTATTAAATTTACTGCTACTCAATTTGTAAGTGTTCTACGTTAAATATATGTATGTAGATTGAAACTGTTCGTTTAATTTCAAGCCTATACCTTTGGGCCAAATGAATAATTTTAGTTAGAAATATAAATTAAATTCGGAGGAATTGCCATAAGATGGACACAATTTGCGTGAGTAATATATTATTTACGTTATGATGATGGGCAATTTAAAGGACAGTGTATCACATATTTATAAATAGTCAGAGCAGATCTTGTTTATTTCCTTATAATATAGTACAATAATTGATCTTTTTTTTCGAACGCACACGAAAATAGGGTTAAAGAAATGGTGTAAAGAAAGAAAAATTTGCTTAGAATTTTAACAGGTTCAGCCAACAGGTGAAGGAACATGCAGAAAGTCGATTAAGAACGAACAATACGTTTTAATGTGTAGAGTTTAGCCCTGAAGATGATCTCAATAAAAGATCGAAACGTTGGCACGATAAAGAAAATGTTTTTCTGAAACCTACATCACACCCGACCGCATCTCACGATATCTGAATAAAAATACGTTTTAACTTTAACTTAAAAATTTAATAGGAAAAATTTAAGAAAGGAGATTAAAAACAGTACTGTTTATAACGCTCAGAAATAATACTTATGGGAAGGAACAAACGCACGCGCGCGCGCGCGCACACACACACACACACACACACACACACACACACACACACACAAAACACACAAATATATATAGAATGTATCAACTTCTGTAGACCATTCTAGAACTTATTTTATGCCAATTTTACTGAAAGGGAAATTTTGATAGGACCGATCATTTCTGAGTTATGCCCGACGGAAGACGCGAGTAGGGGATATGCTTTTTGTAACAACAAGATGGCTCTCCCCGTTTATTTCGAAAACGATTAACTTTAGCAAAAAAAGGTCTTATACATGCCCCAAGTTAATTTTGTGAGGTCGTACCAGATTTAACTTCTCATCTAGCTGGGAAATGATAGTAAATTTGTTATTTTAATTTTTAGTATCCTAAATTAACTTGCTAATGATAATCGTTTTCGAAATAAACGGAGAAGGCCATGTAGTTAGAAAAAACATGCCCCCCCACGACATGACTTCCCTCGGTCCGAACTGGTCAATCCTTTCAAAATTTTCCTTTCAGTAAAAGTGGCATAAAATAAGGTCTAGAATCGATCTTTACAATAAAAATATGGGATTCTTATTTAAAATAACAAAATTAGTGTCATTTCCCAGTTAGATGAGCAAGTTATGTTAAATCTGTTATCATCACTCTATTCCTAGCCAAAATAAACTTGGTATATGAATAAATGGTGATTAGTGACCGTTAATCGATAATTATTCAGAAATCGTGAGATGCGGTCTGGTGTGATGTAGGTTTCAGAAAAATATTTTCTTTATCGTCCCAACGTTTCGATCTTTATTGAGATCATCTTCAGGGCTCAAAGTGTCTGCCTTCTGTGTAATTGTGCCATTCTTGCGTGTCGTGTTGAGAGTGCCACGCCATTACACAGAAGACAACACTTTGAGCCCTGAAGATGATCTCAATAAAGATCGAAACGTTGGCACGATAAAAAAAATGTTTTTCTGAAACCTCCATCACAACAGACCTCATCTCACGATTTCTGAATAATTACATGAATAAGGTCATTTTTTGCTAAAGTAGTTGTTTCCGAATTAAATGGGTGGACTATAGAAGTTGATAAACCCCGTAAAATATGGTATATGATTGTATACCATATTATATACATGTATGTATGTATGTGTATGTGCATATTTTCTCAATCTTTTAAGTCACAGACTTGCACTAGGTCTCATTTTTATTACATTTTACGTTTAACAAGTTGGCTTTTTCAAATGTTTTCCTTCATTCATCAGTAAATTCAAAAATTCGGGAACTGATCACCCTGTTCTGCCAATCCTTCTTCCGTGGTATGTTATGTCTCTGTTTTATTTTGTCAACATTGTCATTATTTATGGAAGAGATGACGAGCGAGTAAGGCGTCCGTCTCTCGGTTCGTCTCAGACCAAGTCGTGGGTTCGATCCCACCTCAGCAAATTCCCTCCACCACTAAAGGATTTGGTTGAATAATTTTGCTAATATGTAAAATATATATATCGCCGAAAAAGTCGGCCAATATAATCGGAAGCCGCTAAAAATAAAAAGTGCTGTTTTTGTTGTTCGTTTTCTTGGATGTGGTGTGTGTTTTTAGAAAATGAACTCTCCAGTGAAGACTGAATCTCAAAGGCATGAATGTAAGTTTGTGTTACATGTTAAAAATAACAAAATACCAAAAGGACCAAGATGATACGGAAAGGCTAAATAGCAATAGAAACGGGGGATACGCACATCACCGCGGATAATAGAAAAAACCTCGAATTTCATGTATGAACTTATGTACAGATATACAAATAAGTACACATAAGTTTTTTTTTACCACAATCTCTTCATCCCACACTCCTCTATAACTCAAGTATACGTGACAGCGCGGATAGCGGGATCTACTGTATAACTGTTTTATTAAACAAATTTTTTCAACTTAATGACTTTTCATTTGTCCATAAATTTTGAAAATGTACTTATACACGCCGTTTTTGATCATCTCTGCCTAGTCTCCCTTGTTTCGTCTGTAGGGAAGTTTCTTAATTTTACCATATCCAGTAGCGGATTTCTGTTTTATTTGGCCTATCATGTTCCATTTGCAACCGTTTTTAGATCTTCGAAGGTTTCCTCCACTGAATTTGTCTCACAGTCTTACATCAGCAGCAAGAGGATGAACTGGAATGATCAAAGTACATAGACTTGGTTTAAATTACGTCATTTACTTAGTTTAATTAATAAATACGAGTAATATAAATTTAGTATATAATATAATAATATTATAATATAAATTAACTAGAGAGTTGAATTTTAACTGATTATAATTTGTTTACCACTTTATTTAAAAAAAATTTGAAAACCATGGTTGATAATTTATCTACTCGAATAAATTCCCATTAAGAGTACAGGTCAGAATTAAAAAAGGGTCGTTTTGATGTAAAGAGATAATTAGGTCGTAATTTGGTCGTGGCGGACCAAATTTGAGGATGTGTATTAGCGATCTGTCCAAAGCTCCAACGGATGAAAATCCTTCAAACTGCTGAAACTATATATCGTTTTAAAAGGGGCTAATAAATTTCGGTACGATTGTAATTATTGCAAGGGGGCGTTAGACGCGGAGAATGTGTTAAAAGGTTCATTGTTCACGAGTTGTAAATGAATTCAATGGAATTGAAACTCCTGGAGAGAATCCGGCCCGGCCATACATATCCGACGGCTTTTAGTATTAGGCTTTTATGCGAGCCGAGTCAAGCATCCCTCGTCCCTCGTTTAACACCCAGAGGTAAGCGCTTAACTGACAATCCTCCGTGAAATCCACGGTGGGGGTTTTTATTTCCAGGATCATCCCGCATGCCGACGCTCAAATAAAAATGGAAGTAGCGGAGTGAGAAAAATAAAATAAAATCCAACTGAGGCGTTGGTAACAGAAGAGATCACTGGGTTTGTACGATGCGGTCCGATTCGAGAGGTATTTTACGTAGAATCGCTTTATACAATATAAAAGATGGGTTGCACGTCTTGAACAAAGCACATCTTCCAGTTGTCATTTCTGGAGAAACTCAACTCTTCCTAAGTTGGGAAACATTAATTACTATTGTAGGCTTGGATACGACAAACTATAATGTCAATTTCCCAAACGCAAACCTACTAACAATAAAGGTATATAAAGAGCTGTGGTAATAAAGTTTTATTAATATTGTTTGCAAGTAAAGAGAAAACAGGAAAGAAACTTCTTTAATAAAACATGATTTCAAATTGTTAACATTGTTTTGAACATTTTCCTGTGACACAAAATTATTTTCCAGTACAATATAGCACAAGATAATCAGGATCACAACAGCCCTGACCAATGAGTTTCCCACAAGGCAACACATTGACAGAAATAACAGACAAGATGTCGCTAAAGAAAGAGCATTGTGGAATTTCATTTTCTTGGATACAGTCTGACGGATAAGGAATCACCAAATACCGATGCTTCGTTTTTATATAAATCTATACGAATTTTCAGACACTATATCGGCAAAAGTGATTTATTTTATGTACATGTATTATTTTTAAACATTTAAAGTTGTTTGATATGTTCACATCATTAGAATTACTTTCAATTAATTAATCTTTTTATGTAAGGTACTGGTTGAAATGAAAAAGCCAATGTTACGAGCGGGATTCGAACCCACGACGTTCGGCTCAAAACGCCGCTACTCTACCACTTGAGCTATCGTGACTTCGATCCACTCGGACACTAACTTCCCATCTCAACCCCACCTTTCTAATTTTCCCTCCTTTTTGCCATTTTTCAAATGTCGTGTAATCAGGATTTGATTCTCGGCGACATATGAAGTGGCCACGGAGAGCTGTTATTGAAAATATACTTCGTTTTACTGATTAAATCCATTATATTTAGTGGTCTTATTGACCCAATTATTTCATTCAAGTAACTAATCTTTTTATATAAGGTTTTGGTTGAATATATCAATATCTCACTGGCACTCTCAACATGACAGAGAAGAAGACACATCTACACGGAAAGCAAACATTTTCAGCCCTGAAGATGATGTCAATAAAGATCGAAACGTGGGCACGATAAAGAAAATGTTTTTCTAAAAAAACCTACGTCAGAACTGACTGATCTCACGACCTCCAAATAATCATTAATTAACAGTCACTAAACACCACCCATTAGAATTACTATTGAATTATATGGTTTAAAGTAAAAATCAAATTAATCTTAATCTTAATCTTTGTTACGGAAAATGCATAAGGTTCTCAAGAGCGATCACGTTTTAATACGAAATTTCTTTTCTACAGGGTCTGAAGATATTGTATATGGAAGATGAAAACTCATTTCTTCTTCTTTACAATATTTGCCAATCCATTTGAAAATCGCCGCAATGATTTAGTCGACAAACATCCCTTTATTGGAGCCCATGGTTTTGTTTGCCACATCGTAGGTCAAGACAAGTTTCGACCAATTTGATTTGGAGACTGTAAATAAATAAACGGGAATTTTAAAACCTTCTCCGTCCTTATCATGGCTAGAGTGTAGGTACTGTCAGAGTCTATCAAAGTGGAACTTTCTATACAGGTCTACAGGTCATCTTCGTCACTATGGTCCCAGGAGTCCTACAACCCCCGGGGGAGTACGTTACCATCAATTCAAGGTAAACAAAAGTGAAAAAAAGAGTAGCCAAGCAGCTACTATACAGCAGTACAAAATAAAAATATTAGCTCGAGAATACTAAATTGCAAGACAAAACAAAATAGGTTAGTTATGCAAAGCAGTCTCTCCCGATTTCGTTCCAGAAAATGCAAGATTAAAAGATGAACAAGAAACAGAAAAAGATCTAACAGACCGCAACTCTTGTGTGGCATCCATATAATCGTCGTCATATAGATATGATCGCCATAACAGGTTTATCAATAAGAATCTTTAAAAAGTCGAAAGTGAGAAAGCATCGGGATTCATTGGACACTTCCAATCCGAAAACCTCCTTGCGATATTCGAAAAGTGTCCATAGAAAGAATGACAAGGAATGACAATCCCTGGCAATGTTGGGACAGTCAACGTTTAAATAAATTTGAAACCATCTATTAAAAACTTAATGACGTCAATTGGTTTAGCCCTGTGATGACCTTAAAATAGGTCGTAAGTTTGGCATTAACAATTGAATTTGTTATTCATGAAGACAATGAGATCCAGATTATTCGTGAACAGAAAAGACTTATAGAATACAAAGGATAAGGGAAGTGGTTTCTTAACGAAGGAATAAATGGACAAATGAGAAAAATAAGTACTACGTAGATACATGTAGATTCTTCAAAGGGAATGTGATTTATAACACAACCTAGAAAGAAATAACCACTATAACACTTAAAGGAGCAGTACAGCAACCCTATGAAATTACATTCATTCACTCACTTAACTCGTTCATTTCTTTTTTTCTTCAAAACCATATAGTTTTTATTTTATTTTTAATAATAGAGTAGTTTCATTGACTGATGACCCGACCTAAAATTGGAGTCTAAGTTAACTTTTTGTTTTTGATTTTCCTTCTCAGTCAGTAAGTGCGCGTATTATTTTTGTGAAGAATCTGGAGGATGAAGCATTGCAGCGGAGCTTGCGTCTACTGCTACCCAACAAAGTTAGCATTCACAATCAGGTAAGGTTTAATCCGTTAATCTGGCAACCCGTATGCTCACAGTACGGTGCTAAGTGAACAAGAGCTATGTCTAGTGAACAGGTACGTTCTACTACGTCTTCTCAGTTTTATTATTTAAAAAATAAAAGATCTGCACCATTTGGCAATTTTTTTTAAATAAAAAGAAGAAGAAAGGCACGTACTACCTCATACTGAGATCTTATCTGACGGACCGATTTTGCCCAGTCCGTCAGAGAACTGAATTCTCACCTTATATACGCATTAGCGCGGGTGTTTCTCAGGGAAGCATACTCGGCCCACTTCTATTTTCAATATACACTGCAGATATTCCTACATATGTTAACATTTCAATACATTCACTCACGGATGATTAAGCGATTCTTACACGTAATTCGGACCTCTCAACACTAAACTTTACACCACCTGAATAAATTAACAGTATGGTTCCAAAGTGGAGAATGAAGATAATCCTAACGAAAAGCATACATATAAATGAAATCCTGTTGCCTACCACTGACCTTGCGCGTTATCTTGGACTTTTCATGGATAAACGATTGACTCGGAAACAGCAAACGAGACTAAAAAGGCAGTAAACAAACCGACGTTATAAATTATTAAAAAGACTTGGCTCACGATCAAAATTAGACATTGAAAAAAAAAAACGTTTAATTTACAAGATGTGTCTCCAATCAGTCCAATCTAAAATTACACCTTTTTACGTCTCAAATTACACTGTTCATTACGACCTACACATCCCTTTTTTACATGAACTCATCACTTCCATCCCTACCTGAAAATCCTCCAGAACGATTGAAACGGAAGTGTTCCCGAGACCTTCTCATTGAGTGATGATTGAAAAGGTTTCAGTGTGAAGGAGTATTGCCACGGGCAACATCCACTACAAGAGACTCAAATGACAAATTCCCAGCATATATGAACTTAAGATTTTTTTACGATAATATTTGTAGTCGTAAATATAAAATAAATCTAATAAAATGGCGCTTTTGTCCTAAAAGAGATGTTTGCGATTTTAATAATGTTCCCTTCTATCATAGTAATATTACTAAATTCGCCAAAGGAAAAGCAGACTTGCCAAATGAAAATTGGCCGATACAGGATGTTAATGAAGCGGAAAGCAATCGGGGGCCAGGGCCCCATGAGTAAACCGCTAATAACCGAGTTATCCGGAGCATCTGTCCGAAATATCGCATCCTGGAGCGGCCGCAGCCGAGTAATTGCCAGTCGAGAATTCAGAGGTCGGCCGAAGAATTTATCAATGCGATGGGTTGAAAAGACGAAGTGGGTCGCAAAATAAGACACCCTACTGAACCCCGTCATGTATGACAGATGTAGATGGAATATCGGGGTGGAGTAGTACCATCTATTTTCCTTTCCTTAAAAAAACCTAGTAGCCTACCTTCAGAAGAAAATTCCATCCAAACGTAAACAACTGTCTGTCTATACAAAGTCATCAAAACATCTCAGGGGATTCATTTTCGTCGTCATCAATCCTCCTTAAAAATGTTACAACAGTCTACCAACCTTTATATACAGATTTTTTCCTGGATATTACTAGAGGAATATTCAATTGTTTATCTATCATTTTCTATTATTATCCAATTTTCAATTATTGTCAGAATATTTCAGATTTTTTTTCTGAATAAGACAAAGCATGTTAACGTTAACATTGCTTTCAAATGTGAAAGGGAACAAAATGTAATTGTATTTGTTTAATAAATTGTAAATAGCTAGCACATGTTGATGTTTTTTTTTTAAATTTAATTATTCTCTTTTTATGGAGAACCTATTTCAACCAAAAAGCCGGCTCAGCAGCTTACACTCACCGTGTATATTTTTTGTTTGTTTCTTTATTGTATACATATGTATGATTAATAAAATATGTGCATATTATACCATATTACAATCAACCCCCTCTGTATGCCTTAATTGGCTATAACAGAGTTTATAATTATAATTGTATAAATAAACTAAATATTAAATTGTTGGCTATTATAATTTCGATTTAAGGTTAAGTATATCTTTTTGCTACCAAGTTTTCAGTTTTTTCCCTTGTAGTGAGGGAAAAATTTTGTCGTTTGAGAAAACATGACTGCAGTTTTTTTTACATTTCCTCTCTTCTTTTCTTCTCTCTCCTCATCTTGTTTTTAATATTTATTCTCATTAATACAGATGGTCAAAAATAGACACATTTTTTAATACAGATCATCCCCAAGGCAAACTTATCTTGCATTTACTTATATTTAATTCGGTCAAACTTGATACAGAAATTATGCCCAAAAATGAAAGACAGTTTAAATAAAAATCTAGACAGGGTCAAGCACACTTTGAGTAGCTCGTGTACCACGGAAAGTGAACCGATTTCCTCACAAATGTAGGGCACTTGCTGATTATCGCACCACTTACTTGTGCAGTTATTCACCTATTTATTTATGTTCGTGTTGCTAGGCGAGTAGAATGGGATGAGTCAAATTGTGTTATAAACCCGTACATTTTGTGAAGTGAGATAACTGCACTAATTCACTTGGTACCAAGGATACAAATGATAATTCATGCATACCTTTTCGTCCCAATTACGCAAACATTCATTAGGACATAACTAACTACACTTATTCCATTTCATTATATGAGTTATTGGAGTTTACAAGTAGACAGGTAAAATTATCGAGATGTTGAAGTAACTTTTCGAGATGTCTAAACAGACTCGTCGCGGTTAAAAACGGTTTCCTTCACAATTTTATAAATTATACCAATGTCTCGCAACGTGGAGCTTATAACCTACAAGGGGGCAATTTTGAAAATAACTAGATACATTTTTAGTCAACTATGTGTCGATTCTCATTCGTCATTTAGTTGAAAAATCATCCAATATAGTAGCTTTTTTTTCAACTTTTGAAATTTCAACGTTTTTTCACTTTTCGAGAAAATAAGTTTTCGACTGATCTATGAATTTCACTGAAATTTACTATTTTTTACATTAACTGGATATTAATTAGTATCCGACGGGTATTTTTCAACGATGTATCTGTTAAGCCGGTAACACACATACCCGATGCAACGCCATTCGAGGCTACCCGATGCAAATTCAAAGTCCAATTTTCTCTAAGATTGTATTACCCCGTGGAAATCTGCCCTATGCCACGCAACGCTACCCTACTCTACGCTACGGGATCCCAACTGTTCAAAATTTCGTAGGGTAGTATCGAGTACAGTCGAAGACAAAAGAACCAGGCACTCATATTTTTATTCAAACTACATGTATTATTGTCGTTATATTAAATGCAACAAACTTATTTTAACATAAACCAAATTAACCGAGATCAAAAATTCGTTAGTTTTTGTTTAAAAAATAATTTTAATGGTTTGGTAGAAAATTGATCAAAACACCGGAATACCATTTTTTGATATAATGAATTTAATAAACAATTTATTACACGGTTTTGCTCATACAATTTAACTAAAAGTTTATTTCATGGTTTTGCTCATACAATTTCTCCATTTTCGTCGAGTAGCACCAGAACAGGACACTTATGTTTTTTGTAGTTTATTTCTAACTATGTATATGCAATTTTGTCGTTATATTAATTACAACATTCTTATTTTAATATAAACCAAATTAAACGAGATTAAAAATTCAATGGTTTGTATAAAAATTATTTAATTATGATGATTAGGAAGAAAATGTATCAAAACATTGGAATAACTTTATTTAAAACAATTAAATTTAACTAACAATTTATTACGTGGTTGTTCTCATAAAATTTAACTATCAATTTATTACATCGTTTTGCTCAAAATAATGCATTAAGAACAAAAGAGGCGTTGCGATTGTGATACACGTTGTGTGACTGTACGTAACGGCGCTTGACTTCGCATAGATGCGCACACCCTACCAAAACGTGGCAAGATGTCGGGTAGTATCGGGTAGGGTCGTAGGCGTTGCATCGGGTGTGTTCCCGGCTTAAAAGTGGGAACAGTCCACTATTTTGCGACGAGAATTTGAATCAACCAGTGAAAAGTACTTTGGACTTTAATCTCAGGTGTCGTGTTCCAACAAACTTTATTTCTTACGGCTGGTATTTTTTTTTATTCGATTTTTTTTAAATTGATTGATGCGATCTTATCATGATTGATCTTAATATTAATGCATTAAAGTAATTATAAATTGAAGAACATCATAAAATCATTTCCAAATCAAATAATTTATTAACAATTAATTAAGGTTTTTAGTTGAGATAAAAAAGTCAATTCGAACCCACGATCTTCGGCTTGATATGCCGCTGCTCTACCACTTGAGCTATCGTGACCTCGATCCACTCGGACACCAAATGACGTGTAATCGGATTGGATTCTCGACGACAAATGACTTTTTTATCTCAACTAAAAACATTAATTTATTGTAATATATTAATTGGTCAAGCGGACCACGTAATTAGTGAATTTAATGAGTTAAAATGAAGCTTCACTAAAGCTCTCCGTGGCCATTTCATTTGTCGTCGAGAATCCAATCCGATTACACGACATTTGAAAAATGGAAAAAAGGAGGGAAAATTCAAAAGGTGGGGTTGAGATGGGAAGTTGGTGTCCGAGTGGATCGAGGTCACGATAGCTCAAGTGGTAGAGCAGCGGCGTATCTAGCCGAAGATCGTGGGTTCGAATCCCGCTCGTGCCACTGACTTTTTATCTCAACTAAAAACCTTAATTAATTGTAATATATTAATTGGTCAGCGGACCACGAAATTAGTGAATTTAATAATTTATTAACTTTCATATTCGTTCCAACGCCCTCGAAGCGGGACATGGCTTTCGGAGTTTAAAAAAAAATTACTTACTGTCTTGTATGAATTATTCTACCGTGATTTTACCTCTAATTTTTAATTTTATTCAGTGAACATTTTAACATTATAGATTATGCTCATTGGGATTGAGAGGTGGAGCAGAAGGGAATTGAAAAAGTCTATGTGGGACATAGCCCAAAAAACTTTGGGAAACACTGAATTATACAATCTGTCAGGCCTAAAAATGTACTCGAATATGCACTTATATAACTTTCGGAACATTTGACCTATCACCTTTTAAGCCGAGGGTTTAAATTATACTTCCGAACGAGCTATTATTCGGTTTTCTCGTCGCCTTAGCACACCGAAGCTAGTAAGGGTGTGTGAACTGCTAGGACATTTTTGAATTGCCAACAAGATACCTTGTACATTCATTAATTTAAATTTAACTCTATTGAGTTGAATTGTACTAAATGACAACCATGCTAAGCTTTGTGTCGTCTTTTGACCCTCTCCCACCTTTTATTTAATGCGATAATGCGTTTCGAGGATTGCCATTGAAAAACCTTTTTGGCTTTCCCAGCTTTGCCTCTTTGGATTGGGTTCCATTTATTTAATAACGATAAGTAAGTTACATCCTAATCTTGTCAACTCATAAATATTACATTTCCCCCGCCCAAGAAAACCCTCTTTATCATACTTTCCCCGGAAAAATTATTGATTGAAATTAAGAAAAATATTCGGTTATCAGATTCGTAAGTCATAACTCATAAAAAATATCTAATCTAGAGTGAACCTCTGTGTATTGTGTCAAATGCATTATCCTGTATACTCGTGGTGGCCCCCTTAATTAAATTAATACTTTGTAATAAACAATATAATAAAATCTTCTAAATTGCCACATTGAAAAAATAAAATGAAATAAAGAATAATGATAATTTTTTTTTATTCGTACAAAATTGATCTGCTTTGACATTTTGGAAAATTATGCTCATTTTCACGATTTATACTAGTGCAATATTGCTTAATAAAGAACACAAGAGTTAAAAGTTATAGAAAATAATCAATATATGCTTATTCTTCTCTTCTTTCTTCTAGGTTGTTCACTTGTTTTGAGATCTTTTTAGGTGTTTTTTCAGGAACACAACCATTTCAAAATATCCTATTATTATATATAATATACCAGATATTATAATGGTTTTAAGTTCCTGAAAAACCACCTAAAAAGACCAATTTATGCAAATTTGTATTCTATGTATGTATATATATATATATATCGTAGTTTGAACGTCTTCTAACCAGTGTAGTAAGAAAAATAAATTATGTTCAATTTCAATAAAAAGTGAGAGAGTATGGATTCATTAAAAAGTAAAATGTACAGTGTAGCAATCATTTCTTCATCAGACCAAATTTAACTTTCTCCGGCGTATTCGGTATATGAACATTGGAATTGATGTTTTACCGGTGCAATATGAAACAATAAAGTACTACTACAGCACAGGGTTATTAATATTATTAAATATGAATCAAATAAAAATTTAAATTGAACCAAAATATGAAGCTTTTCCATATTTGCCTGCGTTCAAATTTGTAACTTTGACAGCAGTATCTTTAATTTGGAAGTTCGAATTGATTAAGGCCACTTATACGTGTTCAATAATGTCACAAGTATGTATTTCTCCAGTGTACAAAAAAGGGCGCTAGATCAAACTGAACTACCGGCCCATTAGTAATAATCCTCCCATAGCTAAAGTGATGTATTCTAAAACAGCCGCGTTTAAGAAATTTTCTCTCCATAGATCAAGATGGTTTTGTAAAAGATTCAACTAAATTTAAATCCTTTATAAAGATTTTATACTGTCTGCTTTCGGTGATGGCCTCGAGGTTCATTCAGTTTATATGGGTTTTTTAAAATCCTTCGACAGTGGATCATTTTGTGCTGATTCAGAAGTTGCGCTTGGCGGGGGTTGATGAACCGCTGTCGAGTTGGATCCGTTCTTTCCTGATTGGTAAATCTTTTCGAGTTAATTTTTGAGGGGTTTTTTCGGTCTAGGTATCTGTGGGATCAGGAGTCCCTTAGGGATCGCGTTCGGGGCCAACCTTGCTCAATATTTTCTTTATTGACGTTGCTAATTGCGATGCATCTCTACGTGTAATGATTGTTTGTTGTTACAAAAAGAAATAGTTCTGCTTTTCATGACTGGTTTCTTGTCACTCTCATCAGACTTTCGAATAATCTATATAAATATCATTAGAATACTTTTTCTGCAAAAAAGGTTCCTTTCTCGGAACAATATACCGTATCATATTCGTCAGGTGATATCCCTCTTGGGGCGGTCTCCGTGGTTGCTGATTTGGTAGTGGTGTTTAATAAGAAGTGTACTTTGAGGATCATTATTCATATGTCATCAATAGGGCATACAGAAACTTGGGTTTCATAAAACGTATGACGTGTGACTTTACAAGTTTTTATGCAATAAAAATATTGTATCATTCTTTGCTTAACTGAGTATTCTTGAATACGGTGATTTAATTTGTTCTCCATTGTTACAAAAACAGAGACTTGCATGCATTTGCATAACGAGAGCAATGGGAACATGTCCCACAATTGCCATGGAAAAGTATTGGGATTAATCCCCCTAAACCACATGTTAACGAGGACAGCACAGAAAACGATCATTAGTATTATCAAAGAGAAACCTCCAACAGGAATGAAACTAAAATAGAGAGAGAGCAACAAAATAATGAAAGATCATCCGATACTCATGGCTCCAAGAGACGACATGAACGGAATGATTGAATTTGATCTAAACTTTCAAATAAATCTATGTACCAAAAAAGAATAAGAACGAGAGAGAAATACCTCCTTTAAAAATGACACCATCCTTTGGCACACATTTGGATCTAGAACACAAGAAGATACAGGGGCAGGAGTGTTCCGTCCTGGAACCAAATACTCAGAACCCATAGGAAAATACACCAGTACCTTCCAATCTGAGAACCACTGGAAAGATGTACTTAACTCAACTTGAATAACGGGTACAAAAACAAGAACATAGCTATTATGTCAGATAGCCAAGCAGCCATCAAAGCACTAGGCTCAAATATCATTAGTTCAAGGATGGTGCTGAACTGCAAAACCAAATTAAACATATTAGGTACGCAGAAAAAAGTCAGCCTCTGCTGGGTCCCAGGACACATGGAAGTAGAAGGCAACGAGAAAGCGGACACCCTTGCAAGGCAAGGAGCTGCTACACCGCTGACAGGACCTGAACCCTTTTGCGACCTAGGAACCCACACTATTAATGAGTATGTCAGACAGAAGGGCAAAAAGAAATGAAGGAACAATGGAATTCACTCATTGGACAAAGGCAATCCAAAAATCTCCTAACAAATTTCGGAAGAAAAGAAATTACAGAATGTGTCAAAAGAAGGTGGAACAAACTGCGAATCCTAATAGGATTCTTAACAAGCTAAATGGGCATTTAAAAAAGATTTGAATAATCCAAGACGGCACATGCAGATGCTGCAAAGAGACAGAGGAGACACCAACACACACAAACATGCTGTGAGTTGAGTAAAACAAGAAAGTGCTTTGGGATGAACAATGTGACCATAGAAGAGCTTCAACCACTGAAACAGTGGCTACTAATCAAATTCCTTGATGAAATAGGATTCATCGATGTGCTTCAGGCAGAGAACGGGGGATACGATAACTCTTAAAGGGCGCAGTATATTACACCCCGAATATTACATTACATCTTGTTGAACTGAGAATTCTTGAATGCGGTGATTTAATTTGTTCTTCATTATTACAAAACCCATTCAAATGATCATGAAATGATTCAGAGAAAAACTACCCAATGCCTAATGTTTAAATATTGTCTTATCTTCCTACGTATTCCGCGGCCCTGATGCTGGTTTTTCGCTATTCGAATGGAAGATCATAATTGATTTTATTGAGGATCCAGAAATTCTATAACAACTTAGCTTAAAGGAACCTAGCCGGAGTTTACGAGTGACTAAACTGTTTTACATTTTCTCTTGAAGAACCAATCTCTCATACACGAAATGTGTTTATAGAATTCTTTGAAGGTTTTAAGCATTTATCCATTGACAGCCAGGTGGCCTTTAAAAGAAACTATTTTTTGAGTTTTTAACGAATAATATCGACGTTACCATTGAACTGCAATGTATTTTAATCTTTGATTTTCGTTATTTTTATTTACACTGTATATTTTCGACTATTTTTTTGTTTCCTTTTTAGATTGTTCTATTTGGAGCTGCTTCCCTGTTTGAACTACGTAATAAATTTCTTGGGTTTCTTTTCAGGAACTATACAACCATCATACTCATTTTCTTTTTCTTGTCAATAAAAAATAAATGAGTAAGATGATTGTCTATTTCTTGAAAAGAAACCCAAGAAATATAAAAAAGTCAACAACCGGAAAAGAAGAATAAAAAGAATATTAATAAACGAATAAGTGAGTAAATCGATAAAATTGTAAAAAAGTAATCTTCGTCTGAGGGAGGTCGTAACCTAAGTTAGCCAGAATTTTATTCCATGCTTACATTGTAAATATGCACTTGTATAAGATTTATAAAGTATTTATCTTGCTATCTAAATAAAAGGAAACCCTAATTCAGAAAATGAAACTTTTATAATTTCACCATCCCAAGAGAGTAGATAAAATGTATATGTTCTACCGCAGGAGGAGGTGGTGGTGGAGGTGGAGGTGGA
>NW_019393095.1:0-10739 GCF_000648675.2 Cimex lectularius
GCCAGCGCGCCAATATTCCACCGTTGACGCCAGTTTTTCCATTCACGAACGCGCCATGCCGTCGTCGCGCCGTAGATATTTGGAGTGGCGCGATGTAGTTTGGACCGGTCGAATATTCGGCACAGCCGGGCACGCCAGTTCAGTTTTGCCATTGACGTGGTTTTTGGAACGGCGTCGCTCCTTTTGGACTGCTAGGAGCGATCGTGAATGGGAAACGTCACCAAGGAGTACGTTCCACCACGTATAATTTACAATACTCTAATTTTAAACTAGGATATATCCACCAGTTTTGGACCAATTTCAACCAAAACAATCCCAATTTTCAATAAATAAAATATACTTTCAGAATCTGGGAACAACGTTAGGCATTGGAGTTGAAAAAATATAACGAAACGTCACGAAGTTGTATGTTACACCGTGTATAATTTACAAATTTTAAACTGGGACATATCCTCAAGGTTTTGACTAATTCATCCAATACAATCCCTAAGCTCAATAAATAAAATATATTTTTAGAATCTAGGACCAACCTTAGGAATTGGAGTCGAAAAAATACAAGGTAACATAACGAAGCAGCAACCCTATATAATTTACAAAGCTACTAAAAAATAAGGTAAATAAATATCGGCGTTGGGTCCAGTTGTTTTTACATTTCTTTTTTTTTTTCTTTTTATGCTCTTCTCTCAGTATACCATCTAATGTCGGCCTGCTATAGGTTGAAACACTAGGAGCTTTGTCTTGATGTTTTTAAGGTGTTTTAAAGTTAACAAAGCGTTCACTTAAAAGACTTTAAAAAGCGATAAGAAATTTTCTTCGACACTTTTACTGATTCGGTCCCAGGATAGTTTCAAGTTCCCATCGTGCGAGATGTAAATTTAACGATGGGTAGTTAAAGCGGGTTGATTGTACGATCGGTAAAAGTAGGCGATCCTAAACAAGATTTTTCCCTCGTTTTCCGACCGACCGATTCGCAAAGGAAGAGACGGACGTGTGAACTGTCCATTGATTCTAAGGCTGCGGACTTCCTTTTTTTTACACGTTATCGTATTCGATCGAACGATGCCGGAAACCCGTGCTACCGTCCTGCAAAACAACCTCCGCCGATTGTTCGTGACGCCTCCGCCTTTCCCGTTCGTGCTCTGGTCTTAATCAGATAAACCACACTAATAGACCCCCTATCCAAAAAGAAACGGCCATTTCCTAATTTCTAGTTTTCAATGGCTAACTGTACACAAGCCAAAGAACCGGTGACTCTCAGCAGAATTTGTAATCAAAAGAAAAATTATAGTCAGTGGATCCTGAGAGATCTACGAATCGATCAATTCTTGGCAGTGCTTCCATTTAAATTGATTGCTTTGTTACTTCCAGTCTCTCTCAAAAATAATCCCCAAAGTTCTTTTTCAGTCACAGCTATTTAAAAAAAATCTACTGCGTATGTGCCTGTGCATATGCTACACCCAAATGGTTTTCAAGGTGGCTCAAAAGTTTGCTCGGGAAGGCGTCAACGAAGTTTTAATTTTTTACCTCAAAGCATAGCTCTATGAAGCCCTTATTTGGCTAATTGAAAGAAGCACGTACCGAAGCCATTGGAAATAGTTGTTCCAGAAATAGAAGTTTCAAAAATGCTATATTTTGCACTTTTTTATCATCTGTTTTGCTGCTATCCTCATCACTTTTAATTTTATTTAATTATTTGTAATTTTATTTAATTATATATAAAGCCAATATTCAAGTAATTTTGAGTATTAGTTTTAAAATTCCAACAGACGAAATGCCAAAACCCGGTGGCGGTGGTGACCCAACTATGCAACGGTGTGTGTGTGTGTGTGTGTGTGTGTGTGTGTGTGTGTGTGTGTGTGTGTGTGTGTGTGTGTGTGTGCGCGTGCGTGTGTGTGTGTGTTTGTGTGTGTTTTATTTTAAACAAAAATACTTCAAATATCGTAAATTTAGAAAAATCGCTAATAAATCGAGGTGGCCTGCCAGGTTTTAATGTTTTAAATATTTGTAGTTATTTTTACTTTTTATTTATTTTTTACTTTTTTATTTATTTTTTACTAACTATGAGATTATATATACAGGTGTGCCTGTATTTTTTTAAATTGTAAGTATATCGGTTTCGAATGCAGGGCCGCTGGATTCAACCCCGGACCTTTACCTTATAGTGATGAGCGCCGTGTCAACGCCTTAACCCTTGCGGCCACCGACGCCCCTTTTAATAGTTTAAAAACATCGAATCAGCATGTGCTGAATCGATTCATCGTTTTAAGACGTTTCAACTTTACAAGCGGTCCGTCAGCGCTTTAGTTGTCTCATACTGAGTGAAAGTTCTGTGTGAAAGCGAGCTGATTTAAGCTTTAATGGTCAGCTTTGGGCTTTGTCGTATGTTTTGTTTTATAGTTCTTTGTTCATTTTTTTAAAGGGCTTTACCAATCATAAATGTTTCCACGACCAATCTGTATTCTGCTGTTACTGATTTTATTAAAACAATTCTGTTCGAACTGAAATTGTTAGTTCTTAGGTGTTACTAACTACTTTATTATTAAAAGATCACTGATAAAACTATTTTAAAACACTGAGAATTAAAACTAGTCTAATATTGCCCGGGCATCAACGATATCGACTATAAAAGCTCAGCAAATTCAAATACAATTTCTAATAGTAAAATTTTTGGTATATTCTGAGGTTGCATTTGAGGTTTAGGCTTTTCCAAACCTCCATTTATGAGTTATGGCAAAGATAGGCGGACTGGTATTTTAATTTTGTCCAAATCTTTGATTAACGATACTTTTATTCCTTGTTTACAGTAAGCTGTGAAATTTCTAAGGTCGAAGTAGTAATGAACCTATAGGTCGAAAGTTTCCGACTATTTGGTCTGCCCTAGTCTCGCTGTTTCGGTTCATCAGGCGATATTTGAGTTCTCCATCATGTAGGTTAAGGTCAGAATAAATAATTGAAATCTCAAGAAAGCCAGGATATGTAGACCAAAATGATAGGAAACGACCAAGCTGCAGATTTAGTGTAAGTTTTAGTTTATGTTCAATTTGGTGCAAAGATTTGATTATGAATATCTCTTTGTGTGTGAGATTTCTTATTTAGGTCTGTGGAGTGATGAACCCGCATCTCAGTAATTTCCAACTGTTTGGCCAGCTTCGACTCGCCATTTTGGTCCATCAGGCGTTTTGTCAGCTGTTGGCATCAGAAAGTGAGGTAGGTAAACCAAAATAATCGTAAACTTAGCTTTTTTCAAAGATTCGGTTAGAAATGACTTCTACACTGCCCATCAAAGAAACCGGACATCTGGTTTTTGCACGAAAAAATGCATATTTTCTCAGCCTTTTAAGTCACAGACCTGGTCTTATTTTTTTAAATATTATGCTGAAAAATATGGCTTTTTTATATGTTTTCCTAGGTTCAGTCATTCATCATTACATTCGAAAATTCGGGAAAATGTTAATTTTTGCCCTTTTTACAAAAACATCGAATTGAGCAGCCAGGAACTTTTCCTGGAGCGGCGCCCACAATAGATAGGAAATTTTAATAAGCTTTCAATTGGTCACCTTCCATTTTGTCCGATTTCTCAACTCAAACTCCGTTTTTGAAAAAATTATGTTTTTTTACATGATCATGGAAAACAACCAATCACTCTCTCTCCCGATTGCCAAGAATGCATAAATTTGGAACGTCAGGTTTTAGCAAATTTTACGCTCTAAAAATTTTGTTACGCAGACTTTTTCAAAAAGTGAACAAACAACTTGAAAAATGAACGCACGATATTGTTCCTGTCGGATGTTCTGTCAAAGATTAACATGTTCCCAATTTTTTTAATATACTGATGAGTGACCGAAGCTAGAAAAACATTTAAAAAAGTCACCTTGTTCAGCGTAAAAGTTTCTAAAAAATGAGTTCTTGCGCAGATCGTGAATTAAAAGGCTGAGAAATTATGCATTTCCAAAATTGGCCATTTTTCGTGCAAAACTCGGTTGTTGTTTATTTTTTTTTTGGGGGGGGGGGCAGTGTAGTATGATAAGCGATGAATAACATTTGGGAAAGGCTATGAGATTTCTTGCATAAATTTTGTGATTTTGTGAAGTGATATAGCCTTAGCTCAGTCATTTCCAACTATTCGTTTGGCTTGGCTGTTTCGGTCAATCAAACGATGTTTTTGCTCTTCTTCATTTCCATTGTTGGTTTTGGGGTGAAAATTGGCAGGCTGACAGACCAAATCAGCGAGGTAGGCAGACCAAATTGATCGGAAACGCCGATTTTAGATTAGCCTTAGTCTATTTTCGATTTTGCCCAAAGATGGGAAAATCTGCAAAATACATGATGAAACGTCTATCAATTATTAATATTGTTCTTATAAAATGCCGAGGCCGCGCCTTTACTAATTTAAGTCTAATTTTGTAGCAAACAATGCGTATTATTCATGTTGGTTTGAAATGGCCAATCGGAGCAATTTTCTCAGTGGGAAAGCGCCTGTTTGGAGGACGGAAACTCCAATTATACCATTGGAAGGTAAAATTGTTGCTACACAGAGTATATTTTTTAGGGTAAACCTAATAGTGTTTTCAAGGCAGGGGCGCGGCTATTGTTTTCGTTGGCCCTAGGGCGGTACTAGGTTCAAAGAGGAGGATATTATTCGGCCGTTGGCTAGACAAATGGTAATTGAATACGCTTAGGAACGGTTCGGGGCAACGGCCACGGTCAATCGGTCAAATGATCTCAAACTGCGATAACATTGTCGATCGGAATATTTAGTAACAACAAAGTGGGTGAAATCCATCTTGGCCCGGGCAAAAACCAAATTTCGGAACACCTCGAATCGACCAGATTCAAACATTCGAGAAGAAATAAGATTAAGCATTGGCAAAAATCGATGAACTTGTGACATTTGATACTGAGAAAATTTCAAAACATATGAATAAGCCTGGAGAAATCTCTGGGTTTGAACTGACTGTAGATAAAAAGCGAGAACCGGGGACCAAACCTGATGGCTGATGCACGCTCGTGCATGAATGTTTTTTTTTCGTTTTTTTAATATACTAAGAAAAATGAACTATTAAAATGAATAAATTTACCTGAAAAATAGTGTGACGTAGTTAGTGACCGTTAATTAATACAACTTAGAGATCATGAGATAAGGTCTGGTGTGATGTAGGTTTAGAAAAACCTTTTCTTTATCGTGCCAAGTTTCGATCTTTTTTTCACATCCTACATGTATTTGTAAAATTGAAACAATGTATATAAATAACAGGCCCTGAAGATGATCTCAATAAAGGTCGAAACGTTGGCACGAGAAAGAAAATGTTTTTCTAAAACCTACGTCACACCAGACGCATCTCACGATATCGGAATAATCATTGACTAACGGTCACTAAACACACACACACACACACACACACACACACACACTTTTCGATCTTTTTTTAGGTCCTCTTCAGGACCTGGGATTGATAAACATTGTTTAAATTATACAAATAATTGTAAGATGTGAAAAAGAATTTATACGAAGATGTACACAATATAGAAATTCATTATCACATCTTATACGTATTTGTATAATTTAAAATGTTTATAAATCCCAGGTCCTGAAGAGGATCTCAATAAAGATCGAAACGTTGGCACGATAAAGATAAGGTTTTTATAAACCTACATCACACCAGACCGCATCTCACGATCTCTAAATTGTCAAAAATATGAGGTTGTAAAGGCTGAAAATAAGTTTTTCATAATTGACATGTCGCCACTACTTTTTTGTTTATTGTAAATAGTCTGAAGACTATTATTTTTGAGGACACGATTGACACAACACTCTTTTATTACATATCATTACAGCTTGTGTTATAAAAAAATCAACTTGGTCAAAAAAGTTATTTTCTTTTCAGGCTCACTTCTAAGTAGAAATTAAGTCAGTCAAGAAAGGTTAAGTTAATCTACTCGGCTTGTCGTTTTTTTCCTTTGGTCGGCCCAAATTATCAACATTACAGTAACTGTGTGAAACAAGGACTTAATGACGTTTCCTGACCCGATCTTCGATTATATTATAAATACCTTTTGACCATGAATTAACCATAAGCCGTTTGTTGGATGACATTAAAGGAGAAGGGGCGATTTTCGGTGTTCCAAAAAAAATTGGTCACGATCCTCAATTAACAGATCTGATTGTATGAGACCTTTAAGATAATGTTTAAAAAAATTGGAAAACGATCTCCCACATCATCCCCAATAATAACACATTCTTCTCTTCGTTTTACCTTTGGCTAAACATAAGAGTATTCAATAATTGCGTGTTTGTTATTGATGTCATGAAAAATAAACTGCATCTTTGTCGTCATTCAGGTCGCAAGAATTTATCGTTCCCAGTTGAGGCGTTTTCGCAAAAAGACCATGACAAGACGATAATTTAAGAAAAGCTCTTGTCTAATGTAATCTTGGATATAGAAACATCTCACTACAAGACAACGTCTCTTTGGGAGACACGGATTGTCGCCAAATCCCGGCTCATTAAAGCTTTACAAACGCTATTTTTTCCCTATTGTCCAGCTGACAATGAAATAACTTTTCATATTTACGATTACTTGCATGAATCTGTTTGTTGTATAAATTGCACTCAATTGCTAAATAATTCAAGTTAGAAGAAAATGTTTTTTTTGTAATTTTTATCTGATTACATAACATATGTTTATCAATAAATGGACTTCGATAATAAAATATTGGGTTGTTTCACATGAAATGCCCGATTTTATAGTTTCAAAAATTCAACGAGGATATAACGGTTTTCTGTTGTTTACCTCCAATTGTTTAAACATTATAATTAGGCAGTTATTAACCGTCCAGTTTTGTGTATAATACAATTAATTAAGGTTTTCAGTTGAGATAAAAAAGTCAATGGCACGAGCGGGATTCGAACCCACGATCTTTGGCTAGATACGCCGCTCCTCTACCACTTGAGCTATCGTGACCTCGATCCCTCGGACATCAACTTTCCATCCCAACGACACCTTTTTGAATTTTCCCTCTTTTTTGCCATTCTTCAAATGTTAATTGGTCAAGCGGACCACGAAACTAGTGAATTGAATAAGTTTAAAATGAAGTATCACTTCACTAAAGCTCTCCGTGGCCATTTCATTTGTCGCCGAGAATCAAATTGATTACACGACATTTGAAAAATGGCAAAAAGGAGGGAAAATTCAAAAGGTGGGGTTGAGCTAGGAAGTTAGTAACATAAACAAAATTAAATTTAAAATTCAACTTCAGAAATATAAGCGTGAAGAATCTTTCAATTCCCAAAGGCGATTTTTATTGTAAAGCAATTATCTAATTTTCGTAGAAAGGTCAGGGTTATAAGCAGGGCAAGTCGTCCATTTATCGAATCGCGATGTCACTACAATATACTTCCGTGCAGAAAAAATGTAAATTACGATGGAGTGTATTCAAATAGGCTTGTTAAATAAAAGGGAGAAGATTTAAAATTCAGGAATATAGGAGGAAATAACAAATGTAACAAGGTATTTTCATTATCAGATTCCTTTCTCTTCCAGCATAACAATCAGAGGAGAAGACGTAATCAGGAGAAGAACAAAACAAAAAATGAAAGAAGATCTAGCTACGAATAGCTCAAAACCCAGGTATATTATGTGCAAGCCCAAATGTGAGCAATCAAAGTCTTTATAGAAGTCTTTCAAGCTGAAATATACATTACATCACTACAAATATTTATAATATAAAAAACTAAAGGTTACACTCTCAAAACAATTCTAATAGATCAGACAGCCATAAAGCCCTAACAGCATTAGTACGTAGAAAGGTCACAGCCAAAATACCCGGTGAATGTATCAAAAGCTCAATAACCAGGGGAAACCTAACAACCGGACAATATCTTCGGTGACAGAGCATAAAAGAATATTGGGTAGTGAACAAGATTACTGTCCAGAGGAAGATATGAAAGACCAACCGCAGAACGATAATTGGGATAGCAGGTTCTAACATAGACTCCTTTGGGTCAACAAATAATAAAGGAGAAGTGGTCGAAGTCTAAAAGTTCGTCAAAGTTAACTCATATTAAAGAACCCTCGCCAAAACTGGCTTACATACTCAGACTCAAAAAGATCGGGTAAACGTGGAGGGGGATAGGGATACCGGTCACTAGCACCTAAGAAAACACCTACATTACATACGTATATTCACTGATGACTCTATTTGCAGGTTGTGTATTGAGAAAAAAGAAACCGTTTTTGTAAAAGATGTAGTCGTGTTATAAGCAGGGTGAAGCAAGTTTCCATCTACGAATGCGAAACTACCACTCCATGGATGCCTAAGGTACTAAGAACAGCAGGGAAAATGATTTCCAGAAATGAAAGGCAATGACATTCTACTTCGTTAAGATCGAGTCCTAATGGAACTAAACTAAAGAACTATGAAAAGTACAATAAGCAAAACGGGTAAAGTAATTGGGGAATACCAAACCCATGCTTCCTAGTGTCCTCTCATCATCATCACCCAGCAGATCAAAGCAGTTCAATTTTATAACTTAATAAGTCAGGGTTATAAGCAAGATCCTCCTTCCACCTCTTCTTAGCATGCCTTACTGCAACACCGGTTTGTTTATAGTGATGAAATATTTCGTTTATTCAAACATAAACTATCATACCGATCATCAAAAGAAAGGTGTGAAAATGAAGCCAACTTTATGGTTATACGTGGTGATTAGTGGTTTATGGTTATGCCAAAGACTGAAACTTAAAACACAGATTAAACAACTTTGGTGAACCCAATTGCTTAAGCTTCTTGAAAATCAACATCCGAGTACCAAGTTTGCAAGGTGGCGAATTTTGAAGCCAAAAGTGTGGTGTATGGTGTTAATGCAGTTTCGTCCTTCCCCTCCGATTTATCCTTGATTCCGATTCATTAAGTCCTTTCGTCTTTTAGCGTCAATAGTGATCATAATTGATAAAGATTAATTATGATTTATGGACAAGGACATTTATAAGAACCTATCAAACTTTCATAAATTAAAATGATTCAGTTCATCATCGAATAATGCCCTTATTATTTTGTAAGTATAATAACAACAGGAAACCTGTTTAAAATGACCAATTAATCACGGATTTTATTAGCTTCGGGCGAGCGGAAGCGGACAATCCCGTCCACGGGTAGTGAAAGTGGTGTGTAGTGATGTCGACACGGCCCCACTGGAAGAAAACAGAAGACAGAAGGAGTGAGTGAGAGAGGGAGAAAAGAGTCGAAAAATCTGTTATTGTCTCGCGATTGAATCAGCTTGAGTAACCAAAATGATAGATTTCGAATTTTAGCCCGATTCGCCAACGTAGGTGCACGCCCAGCCGATTTGGAGATTTTTGCAATTCCAGTGATTGCCCTGTACGGGATAGCTTTAAGCTAGATTTTAGAACATTGATTCATATCCATTAACCAATTATTTTTGGATGAAATATGCGATAGGAAAAAAATAAACATAGAAACAACAATTTTTGGACTTAAAGTTCAAAACACATTTTTTTTACATATATTTATATACATAAACCTTTTAGTTTTAGGCCATTTTTAAAATTCTAATAATTCCTATCCATGATTAAGTAGTATTAAAAGCGAAAACAAAAATTGATTCATTATGTACATTTATTTGTATTATTAATTACATTGATAACAACTGAGTTCAACGTCATACTCAAAAGTCAATATTTTCCTTCTTCAGAACAGCCTTTTAGCCTTTTGGCTCTGAAGTTATAACTATGAGTTAATCAATCTTCCATATTTTCTCAGAACAGGTCGATAATGCTCAATTAGAGGACTGTATAAACCACCATTTGTACGCAATCATGTAGAGAAATCATTAACGGCTATAATTTTTTTTCTGATTTCACCATAATCGTGCCATTATGCCAACTATTGCCAACTTTGAAGAATTATGTACCTCGCAAAACAGTGCTCATTGTTTTGGACGAGGAACCTCTAGGCATATAAACATTTGGCATATAGAGTACTTTTTAATTTTTTTCCAGACTTTTCTCTTTCACTCTGTTTTTCTCTCAACTATATCTGTCGACCTGGGTTTCTGTGTGTCGATCTCTCCCTATGTATGTCTTTTAGTAATTATGCTAAAACTTCAGAATGTCAGTTATTTCGTTGGTTTAAAAGTAGTATTCCTCTGTTGGATCTTTTGATGTAAAAAGTCTTTCAGTTTCTCTCCCCCAATCGTTCACTGCCTCCCTTTCACTATCTCAGTCTTTTTCGCTCGCGCTCTCTCTCTCTCTCTCTCTCTCTCTCTCTCTCTCTCTCTCTCTCACTCTCTCTCTCTTTCTTTCTTTCTTTCTTTCTTTCTTTCTCTAGTATAATCTATCTGTTTGTATTTTTCTGTGTCTCTCTCTACCTGTTTGTTTCTCTCTTTTTTTTATCTGTCTATTGTTTCCCCTTTTCTGTATATGTCAGTTTGTTTCTTCCTTTGTTCTATCTTTCGACCACTATCTCTCTTTGTTTATCTGCCTTCATTCTCTCTCTCTCTCTCTCTCGCTCTCTCTCTCTCTCTCTCTCTCTCTCTCTCTCTCTCAATATCTCTCTCTCTCAATATCTCTCTCTCTCAATCTCTCTCTCTCTCAATCTCAATCTCTCTCTCTCTCTCTCTCTCTCTCTCTCTCTCTCTCTCTCTCTCAATCTCTCTCTCATCATTGATCCTGCAGACTCAGCAACTCTACAGAGGCTATATTAGACCCTCTCCCACCATT
>NW_019393096.1:0-9339 GCF_000648675.2 Cimex lectularius
ACCTCGATCCACTCGGACACCAACTTCCCATCTCAACCGCACCTTTTGAATTTTCCCTCCTTTTTGCCATTTTTCAAATGTCGTGTAATCGGATTGGATGCTCGACGACAAATGAAATGGCCACGGAGAGCTTTAGTGAAGTACACTTCATTATAAATCATTAAAATGGCAAAACGGAGGGAAAATTCAAAAGGTGGGGTTGAGATGGGAAGTTAGTGTCCGAGTGTTTCAAGGTCACGATAGCTCGAGTGGTAGAGCAGCGGCGTATCTAGCCGAAGATCGTGGGTTCGAATCCCGCTCGTGCCATTGAATTTTTTATCTCAACTAAAAACCTTAATTAATTGTAATATATTAATTGGTCAAGCGGACCACGAAATTAGTGAATTTATAGTTTCAATCCTGATTTCTCTAAAGCTTTGCCATTTTAATATAAAATTTAAAAAGAGTCATTAACAGTTCAGTAAACAGAATCCAAAATTCTACGCACCAACTGTCAATTTCACTTTCAAAAATTTATACCTGTTTTGACGACAATAAGGCTTAAAATAGGTGACTCAATTGAGATCTGGCGAGGAAAAGGGTATTAACAATATTCCATAACAATAATGTAAATTCTCAATATAAAATATAGTCAGACAATTAAACTATTTTTAATTACGCTCATAGTTAGAGTTTCCTGTTGGTTTTGAATCAAGACAATTGAGACAGCTATATCAAAAACTTGCTTTATTAAAACGAATGTTCCTGAGATAAAAGATCATGGGAATACGGGCAAGTTTTAATAGACGTTGGTTATCTCAAAGTGTATTTCTTCACTTCCTAGTTTCTTATAATTCATCTATACAGTTTCGTAACCAGTTTGTATAAAGATCACGACGTCGGCTTTACAGGCACCAAGGAGTGGGAGATCAATCTAAGCAAGCGAGCCCCCACGGTATCAGATAAACCCGATGTGAGCAAATCAGTGACCTTATTGTTCACCTTATCGACTCACGAACATATTAATTACACACGGGTGACATGATGAAATTCGGCCAGTTAATACTACACTGGGTGAATAACATCAAAAAAGCAAAAAATCACAATAAAACGGCAAACGGTGAATTTATGCAAACGCACTTCCGCCTTTCGGTACATAATTAGACAAGGGGGTCTGGTCTTCAAGGTAGGCGAGTTGTGTAATTTCGGTAGTTAAATCACTCAGTAACCCATAAGGGTCCGGTTAACCCGGTAACTGTTGTTTCGGCTACCTGCCGACTACCGCCGTGTGTTTTATTATCTACAGTCCTTTTGTTATACCGACATCGTGCCGCGTACGAAGTTTGCGTGAGGATCGGGCTTCGACGGGAACTCCATCAATCTTGCTCTGACTCGAGTTTCCCGTGACACGGCCTACTTTTTTTTCGATGATCTTTTTATCCTACGGTTACCTTGTCACTGTAAAAAGTTAAATCCTTATGAAAACGTCAATGATTATAGTCTTCTTATGAATTAAAAGACGAAAAGAAGCACGAGATGGTGTTGGAGACACGGGCCAATTAGAAGTCTGCAGCTCTTTCAACGACATACAGTTTATACCTGTAATATACCAGCAATTTGCTTTGCACCGTACACAAAAGTTTAGCGACGAAAGTGAAAATGACCAATTGTGTCCTTTATAAATAATAGCCTTTATACATCTCGTGAATTACAAATTTTGGTATCGTGTGGACGGTATTAAAGTTTAATATCGCACAACTGTATACCAGTCGGTTGTTTTGTGTGCATTATTCAAATTAATTAATTAGGGTTGGAGTTATGAGGTTGCTCACTGTAAGGACTTGAAACTTGCTTAGGTGCTCAACTTGGTTCTCTCTCGGTTAAACTGAAAGATCCGATGATAATAATAATAATATACGAGCCCAAAATTTTGTTTAATACTATCATCAACAAACCATGACCTTACTGAAAATAAAATCACAATTAAAACAGCTTACTTTGGGATTATGACCAATTTTCAGTAGTAGAATGTAAGCCTTGTTGAACGTAAAATCCCGAACAGTGATTATCAGAATTACTATCAAAGAATTGAGGTCGGAATTTATAGCGAAGGATTGTTTAACCAATTCTACAGTAAGTTTTAGATTTAACGGCGTCATCTGTGAAGGATACACGCTTAAAACTAGATTAATTGTCAGATATGGTGCTAAGAGAAAATATATTTCACATAATATACACAATTATAAAACATTGTTTACTTCGTTATGCCTATCCTGTTTAGATATAGAAAAATCGTTTGAAGAGTAAAGCTAATTTGTTACATTCACTAATTTCGTGGTCCGCTTGACCAATTAATATATTACATTTATTTAAAGTTTTTAGTTGAGATAAAAAAGTCATTGGCACAAGCGGGATTCGAACCCACGATCTTCGGCTTGATACGCCGCTGCTCTACCACTTAGCTATCGTGACCTCGATCCACTCGGACACTAACTTCCCATCTCAACCCCACCTTTTGAATTTTCCCTCCTTTTTGCCATTTTTCAACCTTTTTATCTCAACTAAAAACCTTAATTAATTGTAATAATTTGTTACCTAATACCAAACGTTAAGTGACTTCCAAATTCTTGCCCTTTCTAGAAGCGGAGGTGATAAGGCAAACTTTTCGAGAGAATAAACTTCTATATTTAGTTAACCTAACTTATTTAGATTATCACGACAGAGAAATCTACAGCTAATCAGTAAATATGGTCTAGCGGAATTTTTCTCTTTAAATTATCTCTTTAAATGTTATAATCATGGTCGCTGTAATCATAATTCCTTTAGAAATTAACAGCTTATTTATACATTTCTGCCTGAAATATTTTATTAATTCTTATAAAGAATAAAAGAAATTAAACGCTATGAACGGACCAAGTTATTTGGAGTGCATCTATCATTTTATGATTCTGAACGAAACGCTATAAGAATATAAATACTGGGGTTGGCTGTACACATTTTGAACAACTAAAAATACTAGACTTCGGTATTTTGATTTACTAATTTTCACACAAAGGATTTGCAACTGTTCGAAAAAGAGAGAAAACAAAACCTTTTGCAGTATTTCTTCATCATTCTTGCCGAAACCAGGAATAAAACGTTCTTCGTCAATAATTTCTACCAGGTTAAGATAAAATATGATCCGAGAAGATGCCTTATAACTGAAGGAAGGGTTGTATAAAATTGAAAGTATGGGAAACCTTCTAAATACCGAACGGTACGTGGACTAATTTAAGTCCTGCCTAAAGCCGCTTCACGACTTTACCCAACAGATACCGATGTAACGAATGTAAATATTTAGCCGATATCGGTGTAACGAATGTAAAAAATAATTAATACTGACTTATTCCAGGTTCTGCAAGAGTCGCTCTTGCACGAAACCTAATAACCACCAACGTGTTTGACCTTTAAAGTACTTGATCCAAAAAGCGTTGAAGTTATTTAACTTTCTACCTTACTAAGCCGTTTGGTATTTGCGTGATGAAACTCACGATGTACTACCTCATACATTTAGGTTTGTTATCCTTGTAGTTTTTTGTTTGTTTTCAAACGCCTTCTACAGATCACGAGTAAATATTTGCACTATTTACTGCCTATCCAACCATCAGATATCACTTTGCAGAATTTCTTGAATTAAACCGGAAGTTAAACGCCATTCAAAGCACGAGCAGCAAATGTATAAGTGAGGTCTGTGCGGAGAAACAGGTGATTTTACAAAAATCCTTAAATTATGTATTTAAAAGGACAGCTACATGAGACAAATTATGATTATTCTTGCTCAAGTAGATCACGGGAGACACTGACATTAACGTAGACAAATCGAACCCTAAAGATAAGATTTGTCACTGAGAGCTGTAATGGCCGCTTGATTTGAGCCGAAAAGCGTAAAATAAAACTTGAATCATTGTCAACGGTTTTATATACGTACTTCCACATGAGACAGGAAATACTTATCTTGCACAAGCAGATGACGATATGTAGTGTACTATGTACACTGAATTAACTCCTGTCAATCAGACACCCAATTACATTTATCACTGAAAAGATCAACTAATTAAATAATATTAGATGTTTACAAATATAGATGTTCGACTCCCCCCATAATCAATCTTTTTCCAATATTCGTCAATTCGCTTCTTTTACCTTCGATAACCCCGCTTTACTTTCACGCTATTACTTAATTTTCGTTTTTAATTAATAATCATTAATTATTTCATTGTCAGTTAACCAAAAGTAGATGACAGTTGTAATTTCTTGACCTGCGATCCTCGTTGAAAGCACGAGGGGGCGGATATGGGATAGATGACGGTGATGAATTATTATTAACTTCTGACAATACTGGTTTTCTGTTTACGAAGGAAACGGTTCGTACCGCGTATGCTGTTTGACCATGTTGACATGATTATACGGAAAAGTGAAGTGTCCACATGAAATATATATTTCACTATGAGTCATTATAGGTCTTCCTAGGAACAAGACTTGGACGTTAACCCCCCCCCCCCTCATGAGAAATCTAACAAAATCACAAATCAACCATCAATCCTCGCAAGAGGCCAACATTGCCTTCACACCTCGGTGGGCTGAATTAGCAGAGGTACCTTATGGAAATAAGAGCTGCCCTCGCCCGGTAATGAAGCTGGGTGCAGCCGGGTGAAATATCGCCCTTGCCTCATTCATGAATTTTCTCTGTGTTCCAATTAGTTGGCCGTAACGCGGACAATTAATTATTTCCTCACTCTAACCGGCTTCCACCACGCTTCCACGCATCCGCAGACTTTCGGTAAAGCTTACCTTATTCCTTTTGGAACAATAAGGATGATTAAAATTAATTAATCGAAAGTAAAAGGCACTGTAGAATGTTAATCGGACTTAATGCTTTATGACTTCAGGTAAAGTAAAGCCTAAGACTGACAAAAATAAGATTACTTTGTAGTAAGGCCAAATGGTGGAAGATTTCTAAGATAGTTCTAAGTTAAATTAAACAATATTATACACATGACACCTGTGAAAATGCCCTAACGAAAATTATTTATAGAAGAGTACTTCAAAATGAGAAGTTCTATTATTGTTGTTCTATCTTTGGTCGTTGAAGGAGCGAGCCTTCGATGCTGTTTGGTGACCAGCAATAAAACTTAAGTTTCAAGAATTTATGTCCTTAAAATCGGTACCACATTTCTAGAGACTTATTTTCTACAAATCAGCCTGTTTAAAAACTAAATTTAATATTGCCATAAAGAGGCCTTCTAAGGGCTGTTCCCACGGTTCTTGCTGCAGCACCGGTGTTTGGAATATAGTCTATGACTGGTTATTACAATAAAAATCAGCTATCAAGAAAACTCAAAACGAATAGCATTTGCCGAAAACATCGTGGATCCGCTTATCCTGACTGAGAAATTCCACGGAGGAAACTAAACAAGACGATAAGGTCGGCTGTGCATTTGCAACTATGTATTCTGTAAATACTACACAAGCAGTATGTACTATGAGCAAAATGGTCAAACAATCGAACGCAGCAACTTGCAGTACTGAAGCCATTTGACTGGCTTTACCAAGATGAAACTGCTTCATTAATCAATTTTCTAATAAACAGTGGCTCTAGAATCATCATGGACTCCATCGCCAACCAGGATTACCATATGCCACTTGTAGAAATCAAAAATATTATTTGTTAAGAGAAGAGTGTTAAAATTAGATGGGTGAAAGCTCATACTGGATTGCTGGGAAATGAAACGACCGATGGTCTAGGTGGTCACTGATGGTGCCCAAAAAGACCTACCTATCACATGTACATCATGGAGGCCTTCTACCTCGCTCACAACCAATATTTAGACTCGCGTCAGCCAGCAGGAGAAATTGATCCAAAATTGGCAGTCCTCGAATAAAGGAAGACTAACCGGAGAATGTCTACAATCTATATAAAACAGGAACGAATTTGAAGAATCTAGAATGTTCTTTAAATTGACACAAATTCTAAGCGGACATGGCAAGTTCGCTGCCCATTAAGAATAAATTGAGTTAAATTGTTATCAGCAAAATTTTATTTTTCGGAATATTTTGTTTTCAATTTCACCTCGCATTGCAGTTTCAAATATTAGCCTGTATGATGTGCATGACGCAGTATACTTCATTATTATCATGTTTGGATTGATAAATTTTCTAGTGCTCTCACAAATTTATATGATCTCGACAAATACGAGAAATAAAGAGTTAAAGTGATCCATCTGGAAAATGAAATGACGTTCATATAAAGAAAGGCCGGTTAGCCTTTTTTTGTTTTTTGTTTGAGAATCCCTGAGTCCTCGTAACATTATTTACTAGCATAACAAACAGGCACAGGTGTACAAACTTTGAGATACACTACTTTTTGAAAACACGGACTGAGAAAGGTTTGATAATTAAATTCAAATGTTAAAAGATCTACGATTAAACTGATACCAATGGTGAATTTTTCACATTCGTAATTACATTGAGATTTATCGATTGGTAATTGTAGCAGAGGCATCGTCACGTGTGTGTGTGTGTGTGGTCTGGTGAAAGAATATAATATATCCCCGAGTGTTATGGGTTTTATGTACTTCGTTGTCATTTCCTAAATTTTTGCGATGTTAAATTGAAAAGAGAGATGCTCAAATGCAATGTAGATACCATCTCATTTTCAGGACCCGAGCCGGTCCATTGTTCGACTAAACTCCAGACAGGGGTCCTTTTCCATTCTATTGCTCTATAAAAGTTTTTTTTTAGTAAGTATTAAAAAATGGAAAAAGTGTGTGTTAGGAATGTCATTTTAGGGCAGTTTCATTGTATAAAGTAAGTATAAATATCTCGTTCTGTGTTTCCCTTGTTTATTGAGATGAAATGTATCAATTAGCGTGAAAGAATAATAGTACCCCATCGACCGGAATTAGAATAGAATAGAATATAGATACTTTGAACTACCTGATGATTGCAAGATTACGAAATTCTCGGATTTTCCTCTGCCAACGTTAGCCAACTCCAACGGTTTAGCATGCCATTAGAGTTGAAATTGGACTCATCAGTCCATAGTATGTATAGAAGAAAATTTTCTTCAGCCTCCCAAATCGACATTTGTGCAAGGAACGTTTGTCGTAATCAGAGTCCCGAAGTCCCCTGGGCAAGATGAGAGCGATACGGCTTAAAATTGTAAGTCCGGAGTACAATTCTAATTTTATTTTTGGAAAAATCCAAACCCCTTCCAACATTTCGGGGAGAGTAATTCGGATTTTCGCGAGCATACGGTAAAATATTCAACTCCTCGTCAAAATTACGCTCCCGGTTTCTTGCTGATGGAACAGCAACTGATCCGTATCTCCTCATATTGCCAACAACACGAATAAATCGATCAGTCGATCAGGAAATTTCTGGGAGTACAACTCGACTGCACGACGAGTAATACTACCACCGTTAATAGTGCAATCTTACATTTCAACCCCCTGTTGATCGAAAAAAGGTGCTCCCCGGGGTTCATTTTGAACGTAATACTGAATTTAACGAATAGGTACTATTATAAAATTTATTTACTTCCAGGAATTAAGATTTACTATCGTAATGCGAGTTTGACAAACAATGACAGAATGTAAGCAATAAAGGCAATTAATGTTTACTTTAGTGAAGAAGCAAATTATTGGAATTAACAAAGAAACAAACGACATGCGTTTTTTCGAACTTTTTGCCATAACTTTGTCATTTCTGGCTAATTTAAAACCCCACTACACCATATTTTTTTCAGCGTAAAAAAATAATTTAAAATGGTGTGGCAGGATGTATAGGGTTTGAAATTTTTAATTTGAACTGAGCCTGAGGTACCCTGTATAATTTTCTCCAAAAAAAAGAAAAATCTGAAACTAGGCAAAAATATTAAACACGTATTTTTTTACCATCAGGGGGTTCACAAGAGGAAGGAACCGGGCCATGTAAACAGGACACCCTGTATAGTATGTGTACAGGTGGTGATGGACTACCGAGTACCTTCCACCTACTGGACCATCCAACTGCCTGCGTTTGGGGCTGAAATGACTTAGCTGTTGGCATCCCTGGGATCCTACTTTGGCGGCGGGACGGATAAGATCAAGCCAGGACCGGTAAAACACTTTAGCGAGTGAGTGATACTCTACAGTCATACGCTCCATTATGTATGTATAAATTTGCATGTACGAAAATGTATGTGCAGAATTGAGCTAATAAAAACCAATGTATCACCCAATAATCATATCATTATTAAGCGTTTTTCAAAACACAACACATGTGCCAATGAGATCCTCTTCTTTTTTTTATTAGTTCAAACTGTCCAATAAATATTATACGTTAAAGCGAAGACGTTTAAAACTACGTTCGAAAATTCATTTTTTTTTTGGTGAAAATTCAATATGTATTTCTAACGTGGTATGGTTTCTTGTGATCTAGATAGTCTGGCTGATTCAGTTCAGTTCCATATACATATCAATTAACAAATTTAAAAAAAAAGCTTTTTTGTTTATTACTATTATTATTATTATAGCAACAAGATCTGACTGAAATTACAAATAATTTAGAATTATTAAGTTACATAAAGTTAATAATTATGTTAGTCTTTCTTTTGTGGACTTACATCGCTGGAGTGTCTAGTAAATCAAAGAATTCCATTAAATATCCCAGCTTAGATGTTTGTATTTTCCTATAAAAATAAAATAAATGATAAGAAACTTAAAATAATATAATATCATCGTTTTTGTACAAAACAAAATAATAATAAAAACAATTAAAATAATTAAAAGAAGAACATTAATTATTAAAACCTACATAACACCCTGTATGTGTACAAGTTTAGCCATTTTTTGATCAATTTTCTAGTTTCTTGGGATAAAACCCCTTAAAAATAATAATTAATCATAACTTATATTTCGAAAAACGATCCTTCAGAAAGATTGATCTTGTTTTGTATTAAATGAAGAAGGTAGTGAGACTGAACAAGAGTTGCACTACATGCTCTTCCAGTGGGTAAAAGGAAAAAGGCTGAATTTGGTACGCGCGGTTTCTACGCCCATTCGATTAGTACTAATTATGTTTGTTAGAATTAGAAGGGCCTTCGATAAATCGACAGAAAGGTACCCCCACTTTAGGCAATAAAAGTTTTTTTTTTAATTAGCAATATTCCAAGTTTCTTTTTACGTTTCGGACTATTATTTTATACCCATCTTCAGGAAAACACTAACAAAAAGCACTGTCAAATTAATACACATTATAGCAATAGTGAAATTATATCATTTATAATTTACAATTTTATATATTTAGACTAGACTTTTACTCTTTTTAGGAAGAGAAAAA
>NW_019393097.1:0-12140 GCF_000648675.2 Cimex lectularius
CTGCTTCTTTGGCCGCCATGTCTGCTTCTTCGTTCCCGGCTATCCCAATGTGGCCGGGAACCCACACCAACACGACCTTCTTCCCAACTGTGTCGATCCCTTTTAATTGTCGTTTTATTTTGTTTACTAATGGGTCCACGGAGCTTCTTCTCCTGAGCTTCTGGACCGCACTGAGCGAGTCGGTATATATTACAAATGATTTTTGACGCTGACTTTTTATTATGCTCAGTGCGAGGTTTTTGGTTTTTTTGTTTCTCCCTCCGTGTACACGGCACACCCCACGCCCTCTGCCGTTTTTGAACCTTCTGTGAAGACGGGTTTGGCATCTCTAGATTCGTTTTTCAGGATAGTAATAGGAAAAATTCGAGCTCTATGAGAAAATAGCTTCTTCCGAAAAGTTGTAATTTTTCGCATTTCTAATCCTGTTCTCCAAAATTCTTTCTTCATATTGAAACGATTTTCTTTCTATAGTTTTGAGCAATAATAGGCAAACAAACCACGGTAATGTTTTCAAAAAACATCCATGAGCGGAGACATAAATCTTTTTGTATTAAAAAAAACGTAAAATTATTTCACGAATTTGGTTGTTGCCAAACATTAACAATTTACTATTTTTAAAAATCAACTACCTACAAATTCGTAGAATACAAAGCTAAATAGAATGAAGAAGATAAGTTGCATTAGACCTATTAGATTTTGAGAAAATGGTCCCAACAAATGGTATCTTTTTGAACAAATTCTTTGATAAATTACTGAAAATTATAGGTTAAAGTGTTAAAGTTTGATGAATTATCAAAGAAATACAGACTATATTGAAAAATAGTAGTGTATCAAATTAAAATCCTTTGAAGAGAAGTTGTTAAATGTTAAAAAGGAAAAAGACAAAAATTATTTTCTGGTACCCTCATAAATGTACTCTTTGAACTAAGCTGTTTAGAATTTGTCTCAGTGGTGATTTAACCTTAAAAATTGATGTAACCAGACTTGAAACAACGAACATCCACGAACGAAAAACTGTAGACAGCCACGTCTATCCATCCAGCAAACGGGCTAGAGAGCAATCTCTAACCCCAAAGGAACTTAGCCGGGAGAAAAAGGTGAATCCACACCCGTCCATGTACATTGCAGGACAAAGTTGATGCTCGAAACACTAGATACGTTGGAGTAACAAAAATGATACGGTGGGAGGAATATCCTCCGGTAACACTGACAGCAGAAGAATTAACCCATCTGGAGGAAACCCTCATCGATGAAGAGTGGTGCAAGACCAACGTCGACTTCTACGCAGTGCCTCCTGCGAAACACCTAGATGTTGCCGGCACCTTGCAAGGGCTGGCGCATCGAGGCAGGCTAAAAGGAGCGATGGCGACTGTAATCCAAGTTGTAAAGCGAGCCATGACGAATGATGAATGGCACGGGGTTGATAAAAAATAGTTGAATTAAAATAACAAAGTAACCGATTAGGTTTCGTGGTCAGATTGACCAATTAAATTCTTTTCAATTAATTAAGGTTTTGGTTGAGATAAAAAACCTTAATTAATTGAAAAGAATTGTAATAACATTGAATCAGGTAGGATAGACCCTGTACCATATTAGGAACCCTCAAACACTGACTGGGCAAGGTCAACACAAATTGGACCATGAAACAGTGAAAATAACACCAAAAACCTGCAGGGAGTTAGAACTTACAGTCACAGAACTGACACGATTTATAATTGATGGTTACGAATCACGCTGCCCTGGGAAGGAACTCAAACAAGACAAAAATCACCCTGGCGGAGGGGGAAACTAAGAGTCGAAATCAGAAGAGCATTGGATAAAACTAAAATAATAAGCAACTGGGGAGAGTATAAAAGGTTATTCGACTTATACAATCATACCATCCGCAGGGCAAAGAGAGAAACGCCCGCCAATTCTTCGGAGAAATCTCCTCAGTATCAGCAGCACCTAGACTACATAAATCACTAGCAAAGAACAGAGTAGATATAAACACTGCCCTGAAGAAAGTAGGCGGCAGCTACACGAAGATGCAAAACAGAAAGCAATGCTTCTTCTAAGTACACATTTTTGAAGGCAACAGTTATAACAACCACAGGAAAATTTGAGAACACATAAACAGAGAAACGAAAATTGGAAGAAAGCATCTGAAATATGCACAGAGAAAAAGATACTCTGGGCAATCAATTCTTTCAGCCATATAAAGCGCCAGGAATGGATGAGGTTCTACCAAAAGTAGCAGGAATTCCAATACAGTGCGCATATATAGAAGCCAGTCTAGCATTAAGCTACATACCACAGACATGACGTAGGGCAAAACTAGTGATTATACCAAAGTAGGAAAAAGAGACCCTACGGTACCTTAATCGTATGACCAATCAGCCTAACATCTTTTTTACTAAAAGCACTTGAACAGCTGATAGACAACCATGCAATAGTTGTAGATATGCAATGTTGATAGATAAACGACTTCATCATTGTCAACATGCATACAGAGCTGGACGATCAACATAAACTGCTCTGTACCAGCTAACCAGTGACCTGAGGGAAACACTAAAAGCAAAGGAAATAGTAATCTGCGCGTTCCTCGGCATTGAAGGAGCCTTTGATAATTCATCCCATGCATCCCTAGAGAAAAAACATGTAGACCATACCACATCTAGATGGATCGGAGAAATGTTACAAACTAGAACAGCTGAAACAAATATAGGAATAGACACAAGTCAGCACAACCAAAGTATGTCCTCAAGGAGGGGTACCTAGGGAGCCTAACAGTTGAGGAACTGCTCGAAACTCTGGATCGTAAAAGGATAAAGTGTCAGCGCTACGCGGATGATATAGTCCTGACCGCCAGGGCTAACTTCTAGGAACCCCTCTGTGATATAATGCAAGAAGGGCTAAAAAAGAACAGAAGAATGGTGTAAAACCGCTGGCTTAGGAATCAACCTTAATAAAACAACCATAGTCGCTTTAACATGGAATAGAAAACTGGATTACATGAGGCAGATAACACTCAATAATACAATACATAACAATACAATAATACTGTGATAAAAATGAAAAAAAGAGGCCAAATATCTAGGAGTTACACTAGAAAAAGGCTGGCATTTAAGGAACATATAGGATCCACTATGGAGAGAGCGGCCCGAACATTAATGGTGTGCAGAAGAATAGCAGAATTGGAGATGCAGACCGGAAACCCTGCTTTGGATGTACACGATGATGGTGATACCTATTCTCTCACATAGCAACATAGCCTGGGCCGATAGAGTAGAACAAATAGCAAAACGATGAGAAACAAAAATTCAGATATTTCCATGCATATATATATAACGAGAACATGTCCCACAGCTGGTATAGAGAAGATACTGGGACTAATCTCCCTCCGCCACATGATAACAAAGACAGCACGAAAACTGATATTAGTATTATCAATGAGAAACCTTCAATAGGAATAAAACTAAAATGGATTGATAGCAACAATCTAAAAGAACAAAAGAAAGACCATCAGATAGTCAATCCTTCCAATCAAAAGTCCTCAGCCAAATCGTCAAAAATTCTTGCTACGTCACTAACCTCACAATCCACACCAATATCGACATTCCTTTTGACAACGAACTGATCCGTTACGGATTCCAAAAGTTTCACACCAACCTGTTGATCCATCCTAATTCTACTTACTGCTCAAGCCCATCCCGAGAACCCGCCATGCCACCTTAATCGACGATGGCCTAGAGGCCTCTTTGCTCCTTAATCCCTCACACTGAGTGCCAGAACTGGCTGGTTTTTCATGGCACGTGTCCCCCGAGTGCAGCTCTGGAATTAATGTTTGTTCTGTGACCGTGTGAAAAAAAGTATTGTGATCGCATTTCAAAAATGTACAAAAAAAATGAATGTAGGCTACGCATAAATTAAATAAAAGTTTTTTCTTAAAAATCACAAAAATAATTATAACATTGGCACGGTAAAATTAAACTATAGGAAACTTTACAGGCACCGAGTACACTACAAAAATGCTCAACTGCTCTGTAAATAGAAGATATAAAATGAAAAGTTAAATGAGTTTGTGTTCATGACAACCTTATTTTCCCCTTGAAATGACAAAATTTAAACTTCTTTGGCATAGCCTGAAAGTAGAAAGATTCACTTTTCTAACGGTTGTAACAATGTTGAATTTGGAAGATACAGATATGTAAAGGCATCATGACTTCTTGATGCCGCCTAGATTGTTTAATTAATTACCCAATAAAATTATCTAACTCTATTTTGTAATTACGTGTATCAGTACCAATCTAAGCAGCCATAAAGAATTTTTTTACACTTACTTTTTTAGGGAAAACTTTTGTTTCTTTATAAGTATACATATTTCATGTCAGAAATTCAATCAGAGCTGCGTGGATAGCTGATAGTGATGTTATTGTTACACCCTTGAAATGATTTCTTTTTTCTTTCATATGCACATAGTTCTACGGTTAATTATGCTTGAAATGTGGTTGTGCTTCAAACAGCCTCTATAACATAGAAAAGCTTCAAGTAAATCGTAAACAATTACAAAATATTTTAAACTTGTACTAAAAATGTAGTGAATAAAATTATTTTAAAATTAATTAAATTATTCTATGTTTTGTTCGTTGGTTTTTCAAAGTCTAGTATTTTTTCTGATGCGTCTGCGATTGTCTGATATTGTCACTTTGCTGTCCCGCATTTGTTTGTAAGGAAAAAATTAACTTGGGGTTTATATATAGTTAATCGTTTTCGAAATAAATGGATGGACTGTAGAAGTTGATACACCCTTTATTCAGTTAGCTTCTCCAGATATTACGTACAGTAAGACTGAATAGGTTCAGTGCTGTTAGAAGAACTTGAACTTAATAACTAACTTCACTAATTTCGTGGTCCGCTTGACCATTGAAAAATGGCAAAAAGGAAGGAAAATTCAAAAGGTGAGGTTGAGATGGGAAGTTAGCGTCCGAGTGGATCGAGGTCATGATAGCTCAAGTGGTAGAGCAGCGGCGAATCAAGCCTAAGATCGTGGGTTCGAATCCCGCTCGTGCCATTGACTTTTTTATCTCAACTACAAGCCTTAATTAATTAATAACTAACATTTTTCGCAAGAAATTAATTAAACTAGACAATAAAGCGATTAAAAAAAATAGAGACAGAATCACCTGGCAACTTGTATAAATCATTTGAAAGTGGTGGGCAATACGAGAAAGGAATGTTATCTGCAAATGTAAAGAGCGTCTAAAGAATGTCAAAGAGTTTTGGGAAAAAACGCCCTTTCCCAAATACTAAAGTTACTAAGTCAAGGAAATTTCAAAAAAATATATATTAACAAAAGTTAAAAGTGTCCCGTTCGATTCTACTCAAAAATGTCCCATTTCTGTCACTCCATATTATAAAAAACAATAAATTAACAAAACTAATCATGTGATAATTGCTAGACTAAGGGGGGGGGTGAAAAAAGAACATTTGTCAAAAAAAAGATCCGAGATAGCCAGTGGTGTCCATGTCCCATCCTGAAAGAAAGTCGGGTTTAATGATTAAGAAGGTACGGAGCTGAATGTCACAAACAGTTACATAATAGATCCTCCATGAGCCAGCTACTGTGACATTCCAGCCCGGGTCTAAGAACAACTACTCTTATAAATAAATTTTCGGGCCCACCCTCTTTCTCAACCGCATCTCTACGACTTGTTGAATATTCAAGTTATTCTGTCAATCTTTCTCTATTTTTTAGTTTATCGTCTGCCCGGTTTATTTCGTCCGTGTTACAAGTTGCTAGACATTTATTTGTTTTCTTATTTTGAACTTTGAATTTCCACAAGGAAGGTTTTTGTTTAAATTTAATTTAACTAACTACTACATGGTAAGTACTATGTGGTACATTTTCTAATGATGCATATATAATTTGAAGTCTATTTCTAAATTTGACCGTTGTGGCTACATCGTCCGGTACAATAAATTCAGGGAGAAAAAGTTCCATTTTTAGTTTATTTTTTTTTTTTTAAAGAAAAGGAAGTTTCCCATCCACCTCAGTTTCTTGCGTAAATTGTAGCGACGGATGGAAAGAATCAAACGCCTTTTCACACGATACTGGAGGTCTTACAAACCACTACATTTAATGGATATTTTAAGTATGAAGATCAAATATATACACAAAAAGAAGGTGTGGCCATGGGAGGTACTCTTTCACCGGTGCTTGCAGACCTGGTAATGAATGAGCTACTGGACTGGATTGGTCTTAATTTTGAATTTCACATCAAATTTCTTAAGAAATATGTTGATTTGTTTTTGATTGTAAAAAAGAGTGAGCTGNTGACTTTGTATCTGTAAGTAACAAAAAACTGATATTTTATAGCTATTTATACAATTTATAACTGTCTAAATGATTATGTCCCTATGTCTCTGTAGATCTCCTGACGAAGGCAATAAAACTTGTCGAAAGCTTGGGCGTTGATATAATAACATTGTATGTTTGAAGACCACAACCCGAATCCCAATCAACATCGAATTTTTTAATATTTAATTTTTTAACAGCAATAATTAGTAAAATTTAAAATTAATTAAACTTGAAATACTGTATATTAATTACATAGTGGTACCAACGACGTTCAGGATAATTTTTATTATCGTAAATAATTTAGAAATTACAAAAACTGTTTTCTTCGCAGTTCTGTCTGGTTCAGTAAATTCCAAGGAAAATTTTCTACTTTAAGTTTATTATTTTTTAACAGCACTAATTGAAAATAAAATATAACAATAATTCAACTTGAAATACATCATGCGAGTGGTAAGAGTTGGCAGGAGGTGTTGTACGATAATTGCTAGCGTACCGTAATCCACTTCCAGGAATTTGAATTTAAGGTTTCTTTACTTTAAAGGTAAATTGATAATATAGATTGGAGGAGATATTTTAGTCCAACAAAAAGTAATTTACAAACAATCAATACTATAATTATAATTGTACACGAAATTATATTGATGTTAACAGTTTTACATTTACAATTAAATGCTTAAACAACAACAAAACTGGCCAGAGAAATACTAAATTTAACTTGACAGAGTACTTAACTGAACGAAACATTATTAAAACTATAACAGAAGGTTTTTAACATTTACTCAGCTGGTGTTTTCGAGGGAGGTAAGAAATCTTCATTCTGCTAGAACTGGCCAATTTTTAGACATATTTAACATTGTTTTGCCGTCTTGATGACCTTACAATAGATCAAAGGTTGGCCATAACAAATGAATTTGGTTTTTCATCAAGAACATACCGTGATCCAGAGTATTCTTTTTTAAATCAGTGTTCAGTCTGGTTCAGTTAATTCCAGGGGAAAAGGTTTTTTTTTAGACTTAACCTTTTTTAACAGAACTAATTGTAATTAAAATTTAAAATTAATCTTATGACTTTGAAGGTGAGATGAGAATTTACTCTGGCTACTTTACTGAATTAAAACATTTGTATATCAGATGAAACGTGGCTCTATATGCAGCTTTGCAGCGTTCAAGACGCTCGAGTTTTACCATAAGGCATGGACTCCTGAGAATGTATAGACAGGTATATTTGTTACTCCGTTCCTTCATTTTCATTTTATGTGTGCACAATAAATATATTTCCATTGAACCTGAAAATAACTGATGACCGAATAATTTCGGAATAATTTCCTCCAATCCAGTTTTATTAAGTTTCGTGTTGTTGAACGAGAGAGAAAAAAAACAATTATTATCGTGTGTAGAGATTAGTGACCGTTAATCGATAGTTATTCAGATATCGTGAGATGCGGTCGGGTGTGATGTACGTTTCAGAAAAACATTTACAAAAGAAACACGTAATTTCTTAGAAATGGTTTATATCAACAGAGATAAACACAGCATCACTTACAGAACAGATACATGTAAACTCAGTTGCATCTACGCCAATATCATTAATCAAATACAATATAGATAACATACATATATCATTACATTACATTCCACACATCAAATACTTTTCACATAGTCTAATTTTCCAACAATTTAGCTTTCCTTTTCCTATTTATCCCCTTTCTATATAATCCTGAAAGGATAATCTGGCCGAACTATTACCAACACATTGTTCCCCTTTGTCGGCTTTTTTCACTTCAAAGAAGCCGACGCCTTGCACAAAATTGTCTTTTATATACCGACTTCCTTCCCCACCCCCTCAAAACCAAACATATATAAACATGAAACAGCAAAATCTCACTGGCACTCTCAACACGACACACAAGGATGGCACAATTACACAGAAGACAAACACTTTGAGTGAGTAGAAATACTTTGTTTGAATATAAAATATATTTTGCATTGTATAAATTCACTTATCCACATCCTAAATGTATTTGTTAAATGTAAACATTGTTTGTAAATCCCAGGCCCTGAAGATGATCTCAATAAAAGATCGAAACGTTGGCACGATAAAGAAAATGTTTTTCTGAAACCTACATCACACCCGGCCGCATCTCACGATATCTGAATAACTAAAATTATTATCTTTGACATCTATTAAAGCGAGCTTTTGCAAATATCCGATATAACAATCATATTTATTAGAGATATTTTTGATATCGGAGTTGGCCAACTTTCAGAAACGATGCTTTAAGGAGGGAAGTATAAAACCGCTCGTTCATAATTTCAAATTAAAAGAAGGCAATCAATATGGCAGACAATTTCTCTTCGACTTGAAATGGCTCGGAATGCTTAAATGAATAGGCTTCTCTCTCTTTGTTTTTTTCAACGCGAAAATTAGTCGAAACTAACAATTGTTTCATTGGAATCGATTTTTGTTCATTACCGAGACCACATTTCCCTCTTTAGGCCTATTTAAATTATTTTACATTGTCTATTTTTTGTGGAAAAAATTCGATAATTATTTCAAAATTCTTCATGAAGTATATAATGTGAAAAGTTTGGGACCGATAAGTCACTAACATCATTAATGGCCAACCGTTGTATCTTCTTCTTCCTGTACCTTTCGCGCGTCTTTTTTTAATCCACAACCATTTGGCCTGTTTTGGCCATGTTTCAATCTGCTTACTGACCGACTGTTTTTATGTCCTAAGATGCGAGCGTTCGTTTGCTCCTCAAGGCGCTTACAGAAAATTTGCCCATTAAATAACCCTTAAATACATGTACTTACTTTGTAACAGGTTTGATCACTAGTAGAAATGATGAATGGTGGCGTGAGTGTGGTGTTCAATCCTTTCAAAAAGATAGTTCTTACTCACAGTAAGTCCTTCTCACTGTGAGTAGGGACTACCTTTGTGAAAGGTTTGATCACTAAAAAAAAACGTGTAAAATTAATGTTTAGTTGCTAACAATTTAATTTTTTGGTTAAAAACATAGTCATTATGATGCTGAAACTTGTTTTAACAAATAATGAAATATTACAAAAACAAAAATTGTTCTTTCGTACAAACTTGAGTATAAGAACAAACAACAAGTTAAGATTGAAGACCGATAGACTTCTAAATACAGGGAATTCTTAAAAATCAAGTCAATTCCGTACCTGCTGTCAGGTTTTCATCGTGCTTCTCTACTTAGATAAAAGCACAGAATTCCTGAATCCTTTCTACGATCCGTTCTTAGTTGTGGCAGGCACTGAATAGTCATTATTTTAAGAAGTTAGGTTAACTTTTTTACCGAACAGTCTTTTTTTAAAATTTGTATTACTTTCATTTATTTTAATAAAAGATTTAACATCTAATTTTGAGAAATTAAGTATGTGTGCTTAAAGCTCATTAGGGGCAACATTTCTGTAAGCAGAGGCTAGAAAATTTTAGTTAAACTCTAGACAAAAACTTCGTATTATATATAATACTCGGAAAATCGTTCCTGTTCATTTTCTGATTTTGTCCTTTCTTTGATTAAGGTTACAATGAGCGGCTAATGATTCTAAGATTTTTATGCTCCTTCCATTAATGTAATCAATTTTAGGTTAGAGTTAATATTTTATGAGTAAAGTTGTGAAAGGTAACACGAACGTAAAATTCTCGAAAATAATCAGAAGGAAAGAGAATCAGGCTTTGGACAAAGGACTTTTTAGTCCCATTTGACTTGTAGAATGACGCCCTGAAGTATTGACGTCTGTTCAAGGGACACCCTATATACAGAAATCTGTGCTTCCTAAGACCAACGGAAGCCCAGCCGCCGTAGGTAATCTTACTTTACATTTTTTGATAACTGGATTTTTTGTGGACTTAAAACTTATTTTTAATTGTTAGAATGTGTAATATTTAGTGACCGTTAATTAATGGTTATTTAAAGATCATGAGATGCAATCTGGTGTTAAACACACAAATACTTTGATTAAACCTAAACGTTCTATATTGTGTACATCATTGTATAAATTCATATGAATATCTTATACTTATTTGTATAATTTAAAAAATGTTTATAAATCCCAGGCCCTGAAGATGAGCTCAATAAAGATCGAAACGTTGCCACCACAAGGAAAATGTTTTTCTAACCTACATCACACCAGACCACATCTCACGATCTTTAAATAATCATTGTTAAAATATTTACATTCTTCTAAATACTCACAAAAAAGTACTCAATCTCCATTACATGTGCGAAACTGAATCCCAAATAATAATCAAAGAATTATTATTCAAAACACTTCGAATGTTATTGAATTGAATGAGTCTATCATTAAAATTTGTTTAACCATTTCCCACTTTGATAAAATCGACGGTTATAAATTAAAAATGATGCTGAACAACGAAGCAGCATTAACGCTAATGCATGCACCAAACGCGACTGACCGGAATGAAAGTCACTAATAATTTATGCATCTCGTCAATTATTTGTCTAGTGTATATCGACAAAACGTGTTCCCGTTAGAAATTGTTAAATGTCAAGCTTTGATGCGCAACTATGTCAATAAATGCACATATAGATGTAGTTGTTGGTATAAATCTTAAACACTATGCTAATTACTGCAAATGGAAAACGTTAATCACATCGACTTTTAGCCTGTACTTTCTAACTTGGGAAACCACATTAAGAACTCAACAACAAACACAACCACTCAACCACCATCTTAAGGTGAGAGTGATATCCTATTTTCGATGAACAGCGTTTTATCCTTTTTTTTATATTTTTATATTTTCGTTTCTATTCGACAAAGTTTAATTTTATTAAGCATTTTTCAACGACAGCCTGTACTCTTTAAGCACCAAACTCTAATATTTCACCGTATTTTAGCAATTTTCAAGGATATTTAGTTGTGTAAAGAAAGGCTTTGGGAATTGGGTGGTGTTGAAGGTTCTGCTGTGGTTAAGAAAACTATTGTATTTTTTGGGGGGTTTAAAATGTATTGAAACGGCAATAAGGTCCAGCCCTTCAGCTTTCTTAAAGGGGTAGTGAATGTTTTTCGGACAAAGACCTGGTTTTGTCTAATTGTTTTTTTTTCTTTAACTACACTTTTACTCGATGGTTTTTAATTTGAATACGCATTTCTTTCCCCACAAAGAGTGTACTTTCTGTTTATGCATCAAATTGTAAAGTTTTTACCTATTGTTAAAAAAGTGTTGTAACAAAACATCAACATAAATACAATTTCTTAATTATTTATGAAATCTTTTTAAATTCGTTTTTAAGTACCATGTAAACTAGTATTTCCTAATTTTCTCAAAACTACTCAATCTAATATATATTCACTAATTTAGTGGTCCGCTTGAACAATTAATATATTACAATTAATTAAGGTTTTTTGTTGAGTTAAAAAAATCAATGGCACGAGCGGGATTCGAACCCACGATCTTCGGCTAGATACGCCGCTGCTCTACCACTTGAGTTATCGTGACCTCGATCCAATCGGACACTAACTTCTCATCTCAACCCCACCTTTTGAATTTTCCCTCCTTTTTGCCATTTTTCAAATGTCGTGTAATCGGATTGGATTCTTGACGACAAATGAAATGACCACGGAGAGCTTTAGTGAAGTATACTTCATTTTAAATCATTAAATTCACTAATTTCGAAATTGGTTGAGATGAGAAGTTAGTGTCCGGGTGGATCGTGGTCACGATAGCTCAAGTGGTAGAGCAGCGGCGTATCTAGCCGAAGATTGTGGGTTCGAATCCCGCTCGTGCCATTGACTTTTTTATCTCAACTAA